>NW_028278664.1:0-36449 GCF_059751315.1 Micrasema longulum
TTATGGCATTGCTGAAGCTGAGCTTTTTTAATTTAAGATTAAGATTAATTTAAGATTTTAATTTAAGATTCTAAATTTGGGCTATTTTGAGTTAGGAATGCACTTTAACGACATTTTTTTCTGTTAGGAGAACACTAACATATCTATTACCAATAATCCAGTAAAAATAAATAAATGGGAAGAAATTATAAGGAATGTAAGGAAAGAATCTGATTGGGATCCATTAAAAGCGAATATTGTTTGTAAACATTCAAAAACAAACTTTTTTTAAACTCTAAAAAACAACATCCTCCCATTTTTGTATATGATTCCAAAAAAATATTCATACGTCTTACTTATTTTTTTACAGATTCATTTTAAAATTTTAATATCTACGAACTTGCGCAGCGCAAAAATCTACATTTAGCTGAAAACCGCACGTAAATCGGTTAAGTTTAGGAAGGGTTCAGTGATATCACACGTACAGAAGAATTATTAATATAAAAATATAAATATTACCACTACGTAAGCCATCTCTGAATCCGGGATTATTGATGGTGGTCCCATCAGGCCCGACTGACGCCTGAGGAACGGTTGGATCTCCCCCTTCGCGCCGTGAAAACAAAGTATCGTAGATGGCCATCACAAACAAGATACTGTTTAATGCTATTGCTAGAATCTGCAAAGATAAATTAAACATAAATAGAGGTACAGCCCATTTCAATCTATATAAGCTTTGCTTATGTGTGCGTGACATAATGTTTCCAAATAAAATACACAACAACCTCTATTTATAAAGTTTTGAAATAACATAGTTCACAAAAGCATGGCCTGTGTGTGAGTATTGTGGGTATACATTAAAAGTGACCAATGAGTCATTTATATGGATAAATAAATAAAGGAAATAACATACTTGAATATAAAATGCTTCTCCTCTTTCTATAATGAAGCCATTGGTGTCTCTGTCGTCTATTTGTATAGCAAACAGACCGGCTGCTACTATTGATAGCAAAGCTGAAATCAAAACATAAACATTGACGATTGGCAGGCAGGCAGAACAGGTGGTATTTTTTAACATGAAAACCAAACTGAAATAATAATATTTATTTACTTATTTAAATCTTCAAGTACAATGAATAAGTACTTTGGCGGACGTATTGGTGAAACCAATATCTTCCAGCTAAACAAAAAACAGACTGGTCAAAAGAATAGTTGTCCAAAAATTTGTACTAAAAAACGAAAATATATATCAAAAGACACCTACATTAAAAAAAAATAATAATAAAAGAAAAGTACATTATGTTATAAATATTAAAGGATGAAGAATGTGGAATCAGATAATCAGTTTGGAATTTAAAATATATATTAAAAAAACAATAAAATACAGGGAGGTAAGGATTCTAAGGCTATATTAGTAATGCTTCAGGCGTTTCTTGAAGGTGGCTAGAGAAGGTGCATTTTTGATATGAAGAGGTAGCCCATTCCAAAGTCTAGCACCTTAAACAGAAAATGAATAGCTGAAAAATGATGTGCTATGTCGAGGAATGGAAAGTGTTCTCTCCTGAGAAGAGCGAAGCAAAAGACCAAGATCAGAAAGGTAAATGAAATTTTCAACAATATATTTTGGAGTGCAAGGGTTGTGAAGAATATTGTAAATAAGTAAGAGAGATTCAAAGTTTATGCGCTGATAAAAACGAACATGAGTTTGTAGCGAAAGGGTGATACGTTCACATACTTTTTGAGATTGGAAATAAAGCGGATGCATTGATTTTGCAAACGCTCCAGACGATCTATGAGTTACGTATTGGCGTCAAGATAGCAAATATTACCGTAGCATAGAGAAGACAAAAGAATAGAAATGGAAGATTCATAATATATAAAAGAGATAAAAACTTTCGGTATACACCAGGAAAAGTAATAAAAAAAACACGATTTTAGGAAAACAGCAGCCTAAAAAATAATCCATACCATATCAAAGGTTGCTTCACTTGATTGTCAGAATAAATGTAATTTACGATCCTTCTGAATAGCTAAAGCTCTCATTCTCAAAACACTGAAATTTGTTTTATGACGCAATTAAATAAAAGCGATAAATTTGGTTATATTAGAAACAATTTTGCACAAGCACAAACGCTGCTTTGCAGCAAAGAGGAAAAATGTTCCACAGTTGAGGCAATTGAACATTTAAAATAAAATTGTACTTGGCAGCAAATTAAAAAATATAACATTAAAAACTTATTGCAAATGTCAAAGTCTTTCCCGACAAAATGAAATGGTATTGTTGTAGTATTTTTAAAGCATAATGTATAGGATAGTGTAAATATTTTATACACAAACCTGCTAAGAGCGAGAAGGCCATTTTGAGCATGACCAAAGGAGTATACTTCATCACCACTTTGTCTTTGGAGACCACCATGGCGAGTTGGATGACAGAGAGGGCGCAAAAGAGTCCCAGACTCACCACACCTATTGTCCCCACTATCCCTGTTATGTAGACAGCCACTAGAATGCACACAAAACAGTTGTTACAACAATGGAATTGGAAACTTTTTGTACTTTTAAAAACTGATACCTTAAAAAACAAAATTAATATAAATGATATTACAAATACAGGGCAAGTAAAAACCGAAAAAATTGAACAATTTTTAAGCTAATAAAGGCAAAATTACTGAGGCCATAATTTAAATTTCGTATTAAATTATGGTGCTCCGCAGGGATTCATTCTTGGCCCCTTATTGTTTATATTTATTTGTAAGTAAACTATTTCTTGTAAATAAACTATTGTCGGCCTTGTGGTGTAATGGTCAGTGCAAGAGGTCCCGGGTTTGATTCCCAACGTGGTTGATAGGAAATATTGATTTGAAAGGGTGTTTTCACTCTGGAATATTTCATTGTCCCTGGACTGGTGCCTAAAGCGTAAGACTGATCATCTTACCTTCATGAAACAAAAATGATCAAGATGCGCTGAGATTGATGTACTAATGCAGTTCCCTGTGCACCATTAGGTGCGGAAAGAAAATGATGATGACGAAACTATTTCTAAGTTTTTTTTTATAAAAATATATTTTCGTTTTTCTTAATGAACCAAATCTTTTAACTTTGAGCCTATATCTAAAATTTTAAAATAACTGAAACAGAAAATTGGAATCAAACTGTGGAAGAGCGAGGTTCGAACCTTGGACCTTTGATCCGCGAGTTCACAATACTACGACGCCAACGAGACCACAATCCAGTTTCAAATGACTTATTAATTCATTATCTCTATTGAATTGCGTTTTTTTCATTTTTAAACCATACGTTATTATGTAACTATTGCTAGGGTATCGATAAAAATATTTGATGGGATATTTATAAAAGTACCTAGTATCTCTTAAAAATTTAAAATGCAATGATTAAACCAAAACTCACCCCTATTCAGACAAAACTCAAAGCAAGGAAAGTACATAATACTGTCCTCACCTGCAAAATATTATCTACTCTTCCCATCTTCAGTTTTTTCACTGAATACAGGCAAAAAGACATAAAAAACATCACTAATTTAAAAAAAAAAAATTTAATAATAAAACATGAATTTGCATATAAAGCAAAACGTTAAAGAAAGTGCAGACTTACAATTCGGCCGAAATCTTCCGACTTCTGTGCCACATTTTTCTCTGTTGTACAGCAACTTTTTGCAAATTCTCCATGGCCCAAAATATCCCTGATCGTGACCTAAGTTGTCAGCTGAAAAATAAGAGAAATTTTCAATCAATATTTTTGATATTGTGGAGTAAAAATATTAAAAATACTGAGTACAATACAATACAAATTATGGTCATTAGAAAACAGTTTTTTGCATTAGTGATAGTTTTTAATATTGTAATGATTTTCAAGTAAAATTATTGTTAATGTAGGTTAAGTGTAAAAAATCGATGTAATTTATAAGAAGCTGCTGACAAGTTGTATTTATGCAACTCAGCAGGAATTTAAAAATGAAAAGTTTTTTAAGCGTGATTTCAAAAACTGTTTGTATTTTGTCTTAATATTTAACACATCAAAAATACGCTGTAGGATCCCGAATTCCAACGTATTTGTAGCTAATATTTGTAAATACAGTAGAACTCCGTTTATCCGTACTCCAGTCATCCGGAATGCAAAATGTCCAGATAAAATAAAGATATAACAAATAAAGGAGAAGAAGGAGCTTTTAATCGTAATTTAATTGTGAAATTAACTCTGCTGAACTGGATCAATGTGATTCTAATTCGCTATATTTTTTCAAAAGCAATAAAATCCGGATTATCGGAGTTTTACTGAATATTCTTATGTACTCATTTAGGGGCAGTTGCACCAAGAACAGTAAAGTTAAATAATATTGAAAGTTAAACCATTGTTGCGTTTTCCCAAAGTGGACAAAATAGGTTGAACTGAAAAAATAAGACAAAACTACTCATAGATTGAGTTTTTCTACTGACATTTCTTGGTGGAACTGCATTTTAATTATAATAATAAAAATACGTATATAGTTTTATTCCACTTTTATTTATAAATTTTTACCAGTGACCGGGTTTCGTCGTGACCGACATCGTAAGACCAGTCTGGTATGGTAACATTATCTTACTTTTTTCAAACAACCTATTTCGTCTATTTAACTAAAACGAAATAATTAGTAATAAATTACAATAGGTATGGAGAATACCTTAAATAAGTGAAAATGGTAGTCAAGGCATTTACAGGGCTTATGATCTGTCATTGGCTGGTTTAAGTGGCCACTTTACGCACTGTAACATTCACTATTTTGCCGATGTTTAAACAACCGTATTTCTTCAATTCTTCCATCTGATGATTTTAGTGAAGTTGGAGAGCTAAAACATTTATTGTTGCGAAGAGATTCATCTGATCGAGTTATTTCACATACTAGGCAACGCCTGTAAACAATTTTCCAATTTTCAGAATCCAAGAAAGTTATTTTTTTTTATTAAAATCAACAAATGGAAGAATTGAAGAAACATGGATGTTCAAACATATACAAAATGGTGAATGTTACACAGTGTATAAAGTGGTAACATAAATTAGCCATAACAGGTCATAAACCCTGTAAATGCCTAGACTTCCATATTCCTTATTTAAGGTATTCTCCACCCCTGTTGTAATTTGCCAATCTTAATGATTCCCGAGGGGTTGAAATCCAGTCTTTTTATTTTTTTATTTTATTAACATAAATGGCAAATCTGCCTTTTACAAAAATTTATAATACTAACATATTTGGCTTAATATATATTTTTTTTTAAAACATAAATTTCCTTTTACCCAAGATTTATAAAAAAAATAAAACCTAAAAATTATACAATATTTATATTAAAAAAATTAACCTAAAAATTGTACAACATATTCAGTAGAAAGTTTAAACAATCCAAGAATAAATGTAAAAAACAAAATTAAATAATAAAATATTTTAAAGTAATATAACAAGAAAATCATAAATACTGTTTTATACAGCTGGGCAAAGGGATCTAAAAACTGTATGTATTATGAAATGCATGAATAAATAAATATAATGACCATTTACCATCTTTGAAAAAGTTCAAAAGGTTTGTTCTATAGGAACAATACCCTATACTAAATATATCAGATACGTGGGAATAACTATTGCCGAGTTCATGAAGTCTGTTTAATACGGCATTACAAGTATACACTGTCCGTGAATTGTTGCTACAAAACGGTGGCACCTGTCTAGTCATTCTTCCAGGCATCCTGAAGTTGATGAGATATAATAGTTCAGGGCAAATCCCACATTGAATTTACAATTTTAAATAAATTTAAAAGGTCTATAATTTTTCTTCTAACAAATTTTATGTTTTTAGTAAAAAATCGTAATTTAAAAATTCATAACTGATTCTACGCTTAAAATTTATATTCGGTAAGAATTTTTTTTGGACTCTTTCAAGAGAATTTTGGTGACAGTTGTAGTGAGGAGTCAGGCGCCGTGGCGCAGATGGTTAGACGGCTGACTGTGAAACTGGCGTCGCGGGTTCGATTCCCGCCAGCTGCAAGAAAAAAATCCATAAAAGATTTTCTTCTCAATTGGTCTGGGTGTTGTGGTGAATTTTTCACTACCTCCTTCCATAACCCCTCTTTCCCACTTGCTGAAAAGCCTCTAAAATAGATGCTTAGCGGGTTATTCTCTTTAAAAAAAAGAAAAAAAAAGAGTCTTTATTGTAGAGTTATACTCTAACTGACTTCTCGTTAATGAAGTTTACATAAACTTTAAAGTGCCTATCTTTTGTCAATAAACATTTAGACAAACTCAAATATTGCAATAATCATTATTTAACCTTAAACCTTTTTCCGTGCATTTTTTTAAAAAGTAACTCCCGGACTTAAGTTTTTTTTTTCTGAAAAAAAGTTCTCAATCTTTTATGAAGTGCATTTTAAAAATAACATTATAACAACATGTGCAGCGTCAGTAACACATGGTCTCAAGGCCGGGTAGACTCATTAATAAAATTAATACGAGGTAGCCATACCTCACACATAATTTCGCTAGTCTATCTTTGAAACCGGTATATTGTTGATTGCGGTATGTATGGTGTGACCAATTATTTTTCCATCCAAGCGGGACACCTATTAATAATATGTGTACTCAAGGTTTACATTTATTTCGGCTTGTATAGAGAAGATCTCTACTGTATATAAAGGTGGGTTCATTTGGGGATTTTTATTTTTGGATGCGACAACACTTTGCTTCATATATGACCACACTGATGATTAAACGTCAAAACTATTAAAACTGTTAAACAGAGTGTTATTTAAACCCTGTCACATCTGAAACCACGATGATCAGTATGGGCAAGAAGACATATGAGCATATTTAAAAACATATTTAAAACAAAGAAAATTAAATAAAAAAAACAAATTGTTGTTTAATTCTGCAGGGGAGAAGCGTGGGGGGCGCGGCCGTGCGGTTGACGGTATATCAGACTCCCCCCTCACCCTCCTCGTTTCTCCCCTGCAGAAGTAAGCAACCATTTGTTTGTTTTCTTTATTTTATTTTTTTAGATTTTAGTCGTTTTAAAAATGTATTTTGATGTGCCAATATGTTTTCTTGTTCATACTGATCATCGTGGTTTCGGACGTGACAGGGTTAAAAAAACACCCCGTATGTATATATATGAGATGGACTCGCAGTAATCTTGAGTATGCCTCATGCGTATATGGAGTCAGCAATATCAAAATCATATAAACTCAATAGAATATATGTATTTTTTTAAAAGTTCTTTAAGTAGGGTAAACCGGGGTATTGTCGGCACCCCCCCGGTAATTGGCACTCTTTTATTCAAACTTAAAAAAGATGATAATAAGTTTTAGTATTGAAAACGGAGTACTTAAGTTTATCAAGTTTAATTATATTCTTGAATACTGGCCACAATTAATCGTTGTTTTTATGTTGGTATCCGTATTGAAAACCATCTGTCAATATGCTCTACTAAAACGTGCGAGAAATCGAGAGTTTCTTAAGATTTTTTTAAGGATAGAGCTGTTTTGAACTTAAATTTTCAGCAAAGTTCGCAAAAAAAATAACGTTATCATATTTACCAGCGATTGAATACATGTTTATTATATTATTAATATTTAAAGCATTAACTTTATGGTCAAACATTTAACAAATCAAATATTGGTATGACGTATGATGTATGAATGTAGAGACGGGTACGTCTCTGAACGGTAAATGGTAATATACAAATATTTAGTAACATTTAGTATCATATTTAGATTCTTTATACCACTCCGGAAGGCAGGCGAAGCAGAGGCAGACCAAAATTAAGATGGCTGGATAATGTGCAAAGTGACATTAGAGCGATTGGCCTGACGAACTGGAGAAGAGCCGCGGGGTGCAGAGACGAATGGAGACAAATTCTGGAGGAGGCCAGGGCCCACAACGGGCTGTAGCGCCACTGATGATGATGATGATGATGATGAGTAACATATTATTTATTAAGATAGTTTTGTATCAAATGTGATTATTTTACTAAAAAAATATATTTTCAAAGGGGTGCCAACTATACAAAGAAAAAAATGTACAAAATCAGAGATTGGCACTGTGCCAATAACTAACACGTTGTAGTGTAAAATTCGTTAATATTTTATTGATTGGCACATGCCAATCAGTATTTTACATGCATTATTGAGATTTATTATTTTTATTTTTATTATTATTATTTGCGACAAAAAAAGTAAATCATTTAAGCATTTAGTACGAAAAGAATAGGCTTATATGTAATAAGAAATACTCCTAAGAAATTTTTTACTAAGACAGATTTTTAAATAGAAAGAGCGTTGCTTTCTTCATCTGATTCAGATTGAGTTATACTTTGTATTTTTGTGATAATATTAAATCCATTAAATAATTATAAAAAATACAACGTCTTTTATTTTTTTTCATGTACATGGAAACTTTAAAGGTGCCAATAACTGACAAAATTGCTGTGCCAATTAATAACAGAGGTGCCAATAAATGGCTGAAATAGTATATTTTCAATCTTTTTTATTTAAATGAAAAAATGAAAAGATCCTATGAATATCAATAAAAAAATAAAAAAAACATTTAAATAAAAAAGATTGAAAATATACTATTTCAGCCATTTATTGGAACCTCTGTTATTAATTGGCAGAGCAATTTTGTCAGTTATTGGCACTTAAAAGTTTCCATGTACATGAAAAAAAAGTTTAAAATCAACTGACATTTGTTGATGCAAAAAACGTTTGCATTTAAATTATGATTGTTTAATTATTAATAAATATTGACTCAATCATTGGCGGTTTTACACTACCTTTTATTTAAGTCCTTTTTAAACCCGCGTTCAAATTAAAATTACGAGCAACTTCCAACTTTTCATTTCGATTCCCTGACAAAACGCCGCGCCGCGCCGCCTGGATTTCGATAAAAAATTAATCTATAAAATATTAAACTATAAAGTAGATACTAACCTCCGCAATAATATACAAAATAATGCGGGATTGAGAACACTCGGAAATCGGGACATATTTAAACTGCCTTTCTTTTCAAGTAATGCTACATAGCACACACCTATGGCCCGAATGTGTCGGGAATATAATATGTACTGCCGAAATAACAAAATTGTAATATTTCATGATACTCTCCCAACTTTTGCGAATAATCTCTTAGAAATAAATCTACGAGAAGTACACACGTACAATTTATTTTTCAATGTATTGTATATTGCATAAGAAAAATTAAAAATAAAATAAAAAATAACAAAACTGTTATTTTTTATTTTATTACATTAAATACAACTAAATAAAATTAAAGCTAGGACAAGACAGGATCCGGTCTATCTTAGTTATAAGTTATCTTAGTTATTCTATATATTTTGGGTAATTCAATAATTGAATGAATTGTTTCGACAAATACGTACAAATTGTATGTTTTCTAGTATGTATCTTTGTTGAATTACCTTATAAAATAAAAGAAAGCCAAAGAAATAAAATAAAATATACATGTCCGGTTAAGTAAATTGTGATCATTCTATGGTATTATAGAATCAGGCAAGGAGAATTTATGAAAGAATTGAAGGAATAAAGATGTTTAAATATAGGCAGAATGGTGAATATTTTTTATTAATATCCCTACAGAGATGAGGTAGAATTTTTTCAATTTTTTCAGGATTATGGATATTCGAGCGTTTACAGGGCTTATGACCTGTCATTGGCTGGGTTAAGTGGCCACTTTACGTACTACAACATTCCCCATTCCGCTTATTAGCGAATATCGACACAGGTAACATTTTTGATTTTTGTATATATGTTATTAAATGAGAAACTAGTATTGATATTGAAGTTAAGTATTTTTAATTAGCATATTACTTTATTTTATGTATTTAAGACTCTTCCGAGTCAAATTAAGTACTAAAATAAGAATGGTGAATGTTACGCAGTGTGTAAAGTGGCCACTTAAACCAGTCATTGACAGGTCATAAGCCCTGTAGATGCCTAGACTTCCATATTGTCTTATCTTAAGTTTTCTTCATCTCTGTTGTAATATGTTAATATAAACAGCTCCCCAGGGAGTTGAATCCAGTCCTTTTCTACAAAAATTTGGACAAACTCAAAATATTGTTGATAAATTACCTGGTCCGTGAAGAAGTATAGAAATTGAAAAAATAATATTTTCAGGCGTTACCTAATATGTAGGTGAAATAATTTAATTAGATGAATCTCACCCGCATAAATAAAGGTTTCAGCTCTTTAACTTCACAAACATCAACAGATGTAAGAATTGAAGAAATATAGATGTTTAAATATAGTCAGAATGGTGAATGTTACACAGTGTGTAAAGTGGCCACTTAAACCAGCCATTGACAGGTCATAAGCCCTGTATATGCCTAGACTTCCATATTGCATTATCTCAAGTGTTCTTCATCTCTGTTGTAATATGTTAAGGAGAATTTAATTCATTGCCTCATTTAAAAGTTTCCATGATTTTGCTAAATTTTAAACTTCATAAAGTTGATTCTAAATCGACATGGGTTAGTGATTTCATCGGGTGGCGAGTTTTTGAAATATTCATATGACTAGAGCAAAGTCTAAAATGATGCATGTTAAAAATTAATAAATACTTTGTGAAATAGCATCTAGTCACAGATGACTAATTTCGGGCCTCATATAAGGTCTTTGTGTACGAGAGGGTTAAATGGGATGGTCCCGTTCAACACAGGGCGTATGGTCACGCTAGGTGTGTATTGCATATTTATGAATATTTTTGTATATTTCACAATATATAAATACACGGTTGAACCGCTGCCAATATTATACACAGAAACAATCACATTGACTCATGTAAATACTTGCGTTCCTAATGGACCAACATATCAAGAGGGACAAGGAAATTATTATTGATTATCATCAATATTTTGAGTTTGTCCAAATTTTTGTAGACAAGAACTGGATTCAACTCCCTGGGAAGCTGTTTATATTAACATAATACAACAGAGATGAAAAACATTTAAGAGAAGGAAATATAGAAGTCTAGGCATCTACAGGGCTTATGACCTGTCAATGGCTGGTTTAAGTGGCCACTTTACACACTGTGTAACATTCCCAATTCTGCCCATATTTGAACATCTATATTACCTCAATTCTTTCATCTGTTAATGTTTGTGAAGTTAAAGAGCTGAAACCTTTATTTATGCGGGTGAGATTCATCTAATTGAAATATTTCACCTACATACTAGGCAACGCCTGAAAATGTTATTTTTTCAATTTCTATACTTCTTCATGGACCAGGTGGATTTATCAACAATATTTTGAGTTTGTCCAAATTTTTGTAGAAAAGAACTGATTAGATGAATCTCACCCGCATAAATACAGGTTTCAGCTCTTTAACTTCACAAACATTAACATATGAAAGAATTGAAGTAATATAGATGTTCAAATATGGTCAGAATGGTAAATGTTACACAGTGTGTAAAATGGCCTTTTAAACCAGCCATTGACAGGTCATAAGCCTTGTAGATGCCTAGACTTCTATATTTCCTTCTCTTAAATGTTCTTCATTATTGATTAATTAAAAAAATACAAAGGAATCTATTAATTAAAAATTAATTTGCAGTTCACATGTTCACGAACTTATTATGGCTTTCTAGGCAGAGCCCGTGCGACGACATAATATTTAATAAGGAAAAATTATAGTAAATTACAATAAATAATTACATATAATAAAATAACTCTTAGGAAAGTTCAACCTAAAAGTACGCATTTCTCATTTCAGTTTCTTTTTTCAATTGAATAGTCTGTATCAAACCGATTGCCCTATATTTCCTGATAGACTCGGTATAGTATAATAATGAGGCATTTTTGTGACATAAAAATCTTAATGATAAAACAATTAAAGGGAAAGTCTATTTGGTGCGTACTCTTAGGCGTAGCTCGCCTATAACGTAAGGCTGTTTTAGCAATATAAATTTAAAATCATATACATAAATACGCCGGTCATATAACTAGCGTGCACTCCTGTTCACTGCCAATAACCGACTTGATCGCTTTCACCCAAACACCGGCAACAGAACAGCGGTTTCCTTCTTGTTATAAATTTTATCTTCGTGTTCTCTCTTATACAGTTGAAAAGTTTTATTGTTATATTGTCTTTTTCATTCATAAAATTATTTTTCGCATAGCAAGGATAAATATTTTTGGTATTAAAATCCCGAATATTCATACAAATTTTATTGTCCGAATCCGGGGTGAAAATATGCAACTGAAGATTACAAAAATTAAACTTCATAATCTAAATACATAAAAAGCAATGTTCGTTTGTGTGTCCTCGATGGACTGAATATCTACTGGACCGATTTACGTGCGGTTTTCAGCGAAATGTAGATCTTTGCCACGAGCGTAACTTTTACAGCTATTAAAATCTTCAATTTATTAAGTAAAAAAAAAGCTAGGAGCGTAAATGTTTTTTTTATCCATCACTGGGGTTGCATTCGATAAGAACGCATATAATAAAAAAAATGTGAAGATGTTATTTTTAATGCATAAAAAGAGTTTGTTTTTGAAACAACATTCGTTTTTAATAGATCCCAATCAGATTATTTCCTTAAATTCTTTATAATTTCTACCCGTTTACTTCTTTTTACTGGATTTTTGGTAATATTAAAACAACATCAACTGACACTCGATACATTTTTAGAAATCGTATTTTTTTTAAATACACCCCTGTTGGTGAGAAGAGCAAGTTTGACGTTTGCAAACAGAATCCTAAATTTAAAAAGTAATTACTTTATGTTTTGGAATTCGAACATAAACAAGAATTCGGGTACCTACTTAAATTCAATATTTGAATACGAATTATTTTTAAATTTGGAATTCAAACATAAACAAGTACTTAGGTTAAAAATGTTTAATTTTAAAAGGAATCGCGGTCCGACTTTTCTTCATACAAACGTATTCCCGTATTTTCTCTCTGGATTATGCCACTTATGGCAGAGATTTTTTACACACTATAGATATTTACCATTGGCGTATCACGTTTGTTTCGTTTTTATAAAAATAGTTAATTATTGGCTTCCTATAAAAGTACGATTTTATCTATTGTCTTCGGGCGCACGGTATACAAATATAACTATTTTTGAGAAACGCAAAACGTAATGATACAGAAAATTTTATTCTGACACTATCTAAAAAAAATAACGAAATCGGTTTAATTTCGAGGTGCGGAAAACGGTACGGCAAAACGTCGATTTAGTCTATTCTAACGAAAGGTCTGACATGCAATTGTCTTTTTCGCACAGTATCGGGGAGGCATCTGCAAGACAGTGACAGAAAACAATGTTCGAATAACTATTTATCGAAATTCACTGCTCTCACAATTTATGTCAACCAAAACACAAAAATAATAAGGTACACGTACATATCTAATTTGGAGTAAATATACTAATCAAATGAGGAACTTCAGCCCTACGGGAAATTGTATACAAAAAATGTTTTCTTGCGCGGGGTAAAAATTAGGCATTAAATTGTACGGCAAAGTTTTTTGAAAATGTACTGAAAAAATAATAAAATCTATTTTTATAAAAACGCACTACTTTGAATGACGTCACTGGTTCATATGAATCAACCTATAATTTGAGAGCTATGGAAGATTTCCGGTCTGCTTGTCGCTTCTGGACCAATGGGAAGAACTGAATGAGAATAAGCGGAAAGGAACCTCTTAAGCTAGGATTTCCTAGGACATCGGTGCCCGTATCTTAACGGCCGTAGTGAAAGGTGATGCGGTAAACAGCCGTCGTAACGGTGACTAGAAAGTGATTTCCTAGGAAAACGGTGTTAAATAGTGTTGATAATGCCGTTTTCCTAGGAAACCACTCTCTAGTCACCGTTACGAGTGCTGTCTACCGCATCACCGTTCACTACGGTCGTTAAGATACGGGCACCGCTGTCCTAGGAAACCCTAGCTTTACGTTACACGCGGAGTTATTTCAGAAATACAAAACTTTAAAAAATCGTAGCGCTGATAATGCGATATATAAAATGGAAAAAAAAAACACTGAATTTCTAGATTCGAGTATGTACTAAAATTTAACAATAGAAAAGCATTGCCGGGTACCGCTCGTCAAAATTGTAGAAGAGATATATCAAGTCTTGTATCCTATGTAGACTCATGTTACACCGCTGCCACACAAGCGTTAACAAATAAAATAAAAACACTGAAATTTTCAATTTGTCGATATAGTTATGCTCTTTGGCAACTTGTTTAAGTATTAAAATAAATGTAATTATACATTTATTACAGCAAACAATCTTCAGAAAAGATTTGGGTATTTAAATAAAGTAAATATTCCCACTTAATTTGGTGCAGTGCCAAATTCAACACAAAACTCGGCAATAAATTTTAAGGGACATTTTTAAAGCCGCTATTTCTAGGTTAAGTGAATTATTTTGGGACTCACAAAAGAAACTTTATCACTAATATATTACGATAAAACATAAAAAACAAATAGTGAGGACAATCACTATATGGCCCTTGGGCTCATAGAGTCTGGGATACGTTATTATTATTTTTTTGTAACATATATGTATTTGTATGAATAAATAAAAAAAATAAAAAATTGTGGAAAGAATATTTGAAAAAAATATCAAACTTTTTTTATTATTATCAGTGCACGTTGGTGTAAGCCATTAATAGTATGGGTACGATCAGCACGTTGTTTTAAAAAAAAAACGAATTAAATTACTTTAGTGAAGGTGATCAGTTTTACGCTTCAGTTGTCAGTCTAGGAACAATGAAGTGTTGCAGATAAAATAACCTTTAAAATACATTTATTAAAAAAAAATATATATGAAATTTATTTATTAACCTTTACGGATTATTACATCTGTTTTACAAAAAATATATATATTTTTTTATTTATACTCTGTTGTCGATAATTATATTTTTTACGCCTTTTGAAAAGTTTGTCTGTCTTTTGTTTAGTCTACTTTGTCTGGTAGTACATTGTATAATTTCAGTCTCTGATTTATTAGTCTCGATTGTCCTTGTCTTATTTTGGAATGTTGTATGTGGTATTGTTCTGATATTCTTATAGTATGTTCATGTTTATTACAATTTTTTCCAAGTTTTAGTTCTTTGTCTACAATTATATCAGTGACTAACTTATGAATACATTTTAAAGATTCTAGTTTAAAAAGTTTATTTAGATTTGATTGTTCAGTTTTTTCAAAGATTTCTTTCGTTAATGTTATATAAGGGAGGTCATATACTAGCTTCACGTCTACCCCAGGAATCGAAACCTGGACCACAAGAGTGGCAGGCGAACGCGTCAACCGCTACACTACGGGGCGAACTTATCTCCACTCGGTTTCCTTATTCAAGGTTTTTATCTGAGAGCAGCCATCGAGTAAAAAAAACACTCGCCCAGGGTTCTAGTCATATTTCACATACATAAGTGTATTCTTCATCCGCATGGACACAGAGGAAAAAATATATATTTTAATATTCCAATGAAAGCATTAGGTAAATTTGTTGCATCGGAGAGGGAAAACATTTTTGAAAAGGGAATATGGAAGTCTAGGCATTTACAGGACTTATGACCTGTCATTGGTGGGTTTAAGTGGCCACTTTACACCATTCACCATTCTGCCCATGCTAAAATATCCACATTACCTCGACTCTTCTATCCGTTGACTATTGTGAAGTAAAAGAGGTGAAACGTATAAAAAAAAATGTTTTGACGTGTTGCCTAGTATGTGAAATAATTCATTATCATCATCATCATTCCCTTTCCACACCGAATGGTGCATAGGCCACTGCATTTGTGAACCAATCACTGCGTATCTTGATCATTTTTGTTACATGAAGGTAAGATGATCAGTCTTATGAAATTTTCAAAAGTAAAAACACCCTTTTCAATAAATGTATTATATCAACCATGTCGGAAATCGAGCTCAAAACCTCTTGCATGATAGACAAACACGCTGACCACTCGCCACGCGGCTAAACAATGTAATAATTCATTCAGATGAATCTCACCTGCATCAATATAGATTTTAGCTCTTTGACTTCACATAAGTCAACGGAAGAAAGAGTTGAGTTGATGTGAATAGTTAAACGTATGCAGAATGGTGAATGTTACACAGTGTGTAAAGTGGCCACTTACAACAACCAATATACAAATGGCAATCATGAAGTTTCGCATTATATAAAATAAATTGTCTATGTTTTTTTAATGTATGTATGTGTATGCGCATGGGTGTATGTACATGTGTGTGTATGTATATATGTGTGTATATGTGTGTATATGTGTGTATATGTATGTATATATATGTATATATGTATATATGTGTTTGTGTATGTAAATGTATCAAAATGTGTATTCGAGTAAGTTTATATTTTATTAGTCTGTGCTTTCTATTAACTTGTAAACTATTATAATGTACTCAAATGTAATCGCCTAGCCTGGAACGGGGAATGTACTCTTGTTAGCTGGGTAAATTAAACGTAAAATTGTATTTATCATAAAATTTATAAATAAATAAATGACAGGTTATAAGGTCTGTAATTGCCTAGACTTTCATATGTTCTTCTCAAAAATATTTTCCATGTCTGTTGCAACAAATTTAGATTCTAATAACTCCAAAGATAGTAAATCCAGCCTGTCTACAAACATTTGGACATATTTAAAACATCGTTGAGAGCAATGCCTACTGAGAAAGATGACTCGTTAATTTCTTTAGGCTTATATAGTTTTCTCTCCTTTATGGCGTTATAAAAATGTTAGTGTCTATCAAAATGGCAATTTTCCTAAAGACAATTACCTTCAAGGCGAACATACCTTAATCTTGTCATTAATCTCATTTTTATATTCCAACGGATGATTAGACACTAAAATTTCTTTCGTAACCCCCACGACATCGCCTCGTGGTGTCATGGTTTCTAGGATTCATGCATAAGGTTACAGGTTTATTTATTCATTTCTGCTACTAGCTTTAAATATATAAGAAAAAATAAGATAATTAAATTAAAATTAAGTTTTATTAATATATATACACTGAAACTACTTTTACACGGGGCATTGATTGGGAAGGCCCAGGCAAAGCGGACGGGTTAAAGGAAATCAAATGAAACACACACAATTTATATAACACTAGCTGACCCGACAGACGTTGTCCTGCCCAAACGTTGGCTTGCCTGCTATTTGTTTGGAAAAAGACTTTCCATTGAGATATAGGTACATAAGTACTTGTTAATGATTGAATTCCAAAGAAAAAATATTAATTTTCAAATATTGAATTTAAGTAGGTACCAGGCAGGGGCGAACCGTGTAGGTATAAAAGCTATTATGCGCAGCTGACCATTATATTTGACTGACCATAATAATGTTTTACTGTAACTTTATTTACAGAAAAACAAATAAATAATGACTATTTATTTTAAATCATTTCCACTGTTTGTATTTTTATCCTAATTTAAATAATAATATTAATAAAGCGCGCCCAGCGCCTGCGGTGAGCCAAATAACTAACCGTTACGACGGCTGTCCACTGCATCGCCGTTCACTACGGCCGTTAAGATACGGGCACCGCTGTCCTAGGAAACCCTAGATTTACGAAGCGTTTTTCCCTTTCAGATAATAAAAATGTAAAATGTGGCGAATTTCTTCCTTTGAGACCTCCATACTCGACGCCCGATAGTTCACGACTGAACCGACCAAGTGCAATACCGCCAAAGAAGCGTTTGTAGTATACACTCACACCTTTACAACGCCGTATTGAATGATCTGATATAGACCATAATGAATGAGATATAATTGGTTGAAAAAAAAAGGCGTAAAATACGAAATTAATTTTTCCCCAACCTGTATGTATGCCGACGCCGGAAAAGAAAAAAATACCGTATAGAGTTATTTACCGAGTAGTTAGTTATTAGTTATAGGTAAGGTTTTTTTTAATTAAAAAAAAATATCATACATGTGAATTATTTTGGAGTGATTCTTACATAATTAAAAAAAAAGATTCTTTACTAGTTAAAAAAAAAAACTTTAATCGGCTCTTCTACTACATGTCGCTTGGTAACTTTTTCCTTTCCTGCGTCGATACCTATTTTTACACAAATAACATCAACCCTGATGATGGATCCAAACGTCGGAAAATAGTGAGTACGACACACGGCATAATCTGGAAAAATTCATTATGCATCTCAGCGGCCGTGAAAATTTAAGAAGTTTACGAAGTCAGATAACTTCATTGTTAGAATTTTAAAATGTAGAAGTAGATTATCTACAAAAGATTACTTTACATTACAAAATCACCTTGAAATCAGCACGCGATACTTAGCTAGTATTATTGTATTATGAATGAAAGAGATGCATTGAAATAGCATCTGACATGACGATCGTAATAATAATTGCACTTGTAAGCTGCTCATACAACAGAATGGTTTCAACAGAGGTAGTCAATGGGTTTGAAAGAATAATAAAAAAAATATATTGTGGAAATTTAAATTTTCTTTATAATTGGAAATTTAAATGACAGCATTTTATTTATAATTGGAAAATTAAACGACACCACATTATGTATAAAGCTTTTTATATATATAACGGAAAGTTTAACGACAGCATTTAACATATGATGGAATGTTAAATGACAGCGCATTATTTGCAGTTGGAAAGTTAAACGGCAGCACATTATGTATGAAGCTTTTTATATAAAACGGAAAGTTTAACGAGAGCATTTGACGTATGATAGAATGTTAAATGACAGCACCTTATTTACAGTTGGAATGTTAAACGATAGCATTTAACATATGATGGAATGTTAAATGACAACGCATTATTTCCAGTTGGAAAGTTGAGCAGCACATTATGTATGAAGCTTTTTATATAAAACGGAAATTTTGAAGACAGCATTTGACATATGATAGAATGTTAAATGACAGCATTTTATTTAAAGTTGGAAAGTTAAACGATAGCACATTATGAATTGAAGCTTTTTATATAAAACGGAAAGTTTAACGACAGCATTTGACATATGATAGAATGTTAAATGACAGGAACACTTTATAGTGGACAGCCCCAGTGGCGCACTCTAGGGGGGGGGGGTCCTAAACCCCGTATTACGTAATTAAAATTACAGGATAACCTCGAACGAGCATTCTGCTGGGATCTACTCTTGTAGCCACATGACCAGAAATGTGTTATTGACTCTTTAAAAAAAACCAAATCTATTATCCAGTACCCCCATAAATTGAAACAATGTCTCAATGTATATTTACCATACATATGTGGGTATATCAATGAGAGTCAGAGTAAGTAAGTTTCTTAAATTTAGGCACCAAATATTTCGATCAAATAGTTCTGGATGTCAATGAGCGGCAATCGGAAAATAAAATAGGCAAGTGTAGTGAAGAGATGTCGAGCGGTGTTGTCAGAACGCAATGAAAAATGTATTTGATTTAATTAGAACTTTTTCGTTATTGGCCTTATAACCCAATAAATTTAAAACTCCCCTAATCCTGGGTGCGCCATTGGACAGCTCTATGGAGTGGTAAAGTTAAACGACAGCATATTTTGGATGATTGAATGTTAAATGATAGCGTTATTTATTCAATGGAAAACGTGTTAAGTGGTTGTGATTTTTAAATTGTATATTTACTAATTTTAATTTATAAGAGAACATTTAAACGAGATTTTTTTAAAATTATTAGATAAATATTCTACATCCATCGGGATTTAGTTTAGTATAGATTAGAGTATAATGTTCTCAATGTATTGAATATTCCTGAATTAGTATATTTGCATGCTGTCTGAATGCATAACTTGTCACAACACCATTGTGCACAAGGCGTGAACTGATCAAGGCGAACTGCAACACTCTGTTGCACCAGATTTATTGAGACTTAAAAGCTGTTAGTAACAGGAACAGATAAGGGTTACAATGAAAGCTTCCACCCCTTTCCCGAAACTGTTCATAAAGACTTGTGTCTTTCTTCAGTTTTGCATATCACTATCAACTAATTAAGCGAAAAATTAATATTTCTTTGTAATCAAATCGCGGAAATAACGAAACAAAGAAACTTTAAAAACTTTCATTGTACCCCCAACTGCAGTATTGTCAATTTGTGATCAATCAAATACACATGCTCAGCACAATCACCTTTTTCTTATTTCGCAGTATGACAGTGAAAGAATACAGTGCTAGTTCCAAATTGAGGCCGCGGCTGCACGCTCCAGATCTCGCCTCGGAAAGGAAGAAGAACGTAGTAAAACAAACAAATCAAACAAATCAAACAACGACACAAAACCCAAATACATTATATAGGAAACATTATAATAATTTGCCCTATACAACATGCACTCAAGCAACAGAAGAAAAACAATACGTATCTATACCAGATAAAAGTTAACGAGCAAGACGACAGGCTTCAACAAAAAAGACTGACCAAATAAAAGAACTAACGTAGCCCAATAGAATATAACCCTCAATGTGCCAAGGATCGAGAGGAAAAGAGGCGAATCATTCACTTAGTGCCTGATATCCCCGAACACCTCGACGCTCAGCATTGAACAAGACGATGAAGGAAAAGATATATCAATCAAATATTCGTACTTAAAAGGAGTTAAATTTTGTAATTACTTGCCTCACTGGTATTTTAATAGAAGCAGGATGCCTCAAACCTACACCGACTGATAAAATATACCCTATCATTGGAATCGCTCCACCACATATTCGAAGAAGAATAGACGCAGAAGCAGAGAGCTACAAACAAACCCACGATCCTAGACACCCCCTACACCACCACCAACCGACGGCCTCGCGTCTAAGATCTAGAAACAGTTTTATCAAAGCCACCTCCCCTGTTGAATCCTCACAACAGCGGAGAGAAGAACTATGGCAACAGGATCTTGGAGCAAAACCGTGGATGGATCCAAATGAGAGGATCCAAATGAGAGGATCCAAATGAGGGGATCCAAATGAGGGGATTCAAATGAGAGGATCCAAATGAGGGAATCCAAATGAGGGGATCCAAATGAGGGGATCCAAATGAGGGGATCCAAATGAGGGGATCCAAATGAGGTTATCCAAATGAGGGGATCCAAATGAGGGGATTCAAGAAGGTGAACACCTACCATACTCCCTGTGGATCGCCCTAAATAGACTACGGGTGGTTGTTACACGATGTGAAAAAATCTCCAAAGGTGAGAGTACCTCTCTGGTGATGATATATTGTGTGACCGAGGTCGACAGCCACCTATTGACATGCCCGCTCATGGGAGAAGGCTGCACTCCTGGGGTTAAAATTAAGATAAGTTATTTTTTGCTTTGCACACCATTTTGTGAAAAGGACCTAAATTATATTGTTATGGTGTTTGTAACAGTCAATATAGTGTAAAGTTTCCGCAAACCAAGCTTTGTAAAATTTCCATTGAAAATAAACGTAAAAACAGCATTTTTCAATAAAAAATTATAAAAGCGCCATCTATGAATAATTAGTTTCATATTTTCGTTTAGAATCACCTTAAATTTTGATATTATGATATTATCCCTCATTGACTCCATCTCTGCTTGTTATAATGAGTTTGCATAATTTCATAAAGTATTGGTACATTTTGTATGAAAATAGAGAGTTGACAGGATGTCGATAATTTTGTAGGAATTTACTATACGAACGAATGTACAGTTAAACTGTATGATAGCTATGTATAGCAAAATATGTTTGTGTTATTAAATCGTAGTACGAAAAGGTATTTTATTTTATTTTTTTATTTTCTTTTATTCAGGAAACATACAGTACAGTTACAAAGTTTAATATTTTACACAATTGGACTTAATTCTAATGGACCAGTGAAGTTTCCATATTAAAAAGCAATTAAATCTAATGTTAATTATGAAAGTATAAAAAAGAGAAGGAAAAAGAAAACATAAATGAAAGTTGTTTAAAAATTTAAATTTAAGTGAAAAAAAAATATATTTTAAGGTTTGTAGTTTGTAGTGAGTATTTACAAATGGAAATAATATTAAAAATGAAGAAAACTTGTAAGAGTAATTAAGAATTAAGAATGGAAATAAAGAATGAAAAACATACTCAGATGTAAAAATAAAATAAAATAGTAATAACATTTTTTTTTAAAAAAGGAAAAACATAAACACATGTTTATTTTAAGGGATTCAAAGAAACGATGAGAAGAATCTTTAAGTGAAATATAAGACAGTAAATTTAAATTTAGGTCAATTTAAAAAACATCTTCAAAATTAATGACACATTATAGTAAGAGCAGCAATATATTGATTTTATTAACATATATAATATAAGTAATTAAAAGTAGTTTAAAAGTATAACAAGTATAAAAACATGCCAATGGCAGCAGAGTATTGCACCATCATCATCATCACCCACACCCAGTTGTGCATAGGGCACTGCATTGGAAGTCTAATGAAAATTAAGCGTTTTATTCAAATTTTTAGACTACTGAAAAAGCCAAAATTAAAAATATAATAATTTTGTTTTTTTTAATAACTCCGGATGTGACGTCAGAAGTTTCTCTGTCACTTTCGCTTATTCCCGGTCAGTTCTGCCGATTGGTCTGTTGACGGTAAGCAAACCAGATATCTTTCACAGATCTCTTATCATTGGTTGATTCATATGAACTTGTGGCGTCATTCAAAGTAGTTCGGTTTTATAATTTTTTTTCGTACATTTTCAAGAAACTTTGCCGTACAAATTAATGCTCCGATTTTTACCGCGCGCAAGAAAACATTTTTTAAATGAGTTTTTGATGGATGAAATATTTCATGTCAACCATGTCGGGAATCGAACCCGAGACCTCTTCCATGGTAGGCGACCGCGCTGACCACTACACCACGAGGCCGACAACGATAGACACGCCAATCGTATATATTTTTAGTGTGTAAAACACTGCTTTAGTGCCATAACTCGGAGAGAAAGCACGAGAATACGTTTGTATGAAAAAAAGTCAGACAGCGTTTCCCCTTAAGGAAAAAAATGAAAAATAAAGTTGTTCGACATATTTTTACAGTAAAAATATGCACCAACTGGAACACCACCAAATAACAGTAAAAAAACGGTAAATGACATTTTGGTTGTCTCCAGAAAAGTGTCTTAACTGTAAACGAATATGCCATTGTACAGTTACGCTACTTTTCTAGGATAATTTAGTATTCTGCATCCAGCGACGTATAAATGAACGTAGTTACGCACAAAGCAGCTAGCCATGGAAAAGTGAAACTGAGATAATATTACTTTTGTGAAAAGAGTGAATAATCAAATCTTCCCAAAAGTTAGAATGTTTTTTACTTTAACAAATGAAAAATAATGCATACATTCGTTTTTTTAATACAAAAAAAACTAAAACATTTAAGTTTGTAAGTGAAAATTATTGATGGAAGTTCATTGTAATTTATTATTTAAATAAAAGACGAGTGATACTTTAATCCACTACTACCACTATCACCATCACGCCATTTCCCCGTAGGGGTAGGCAGAGAGAATGGACCGCCACACACGTCTATCCTGGCATACAATCCTAGCTTCTTCCACATTCATACATCTTGTCATACATGTCCTTCGGTTCTGTCTGCTTTTGACATGACCAGACTTAAGATTTTGGTTTATCTGATCATGCCACGTCTTCCTTGGTCGTCCTCGTCTCACGTTGCCGTTCATTTTCGCCAGATATACTTGTTTTCCCATTCTTTCGTCGTCCATTCGTTCTACGTGACCAAACCATCTCAGAGACCCTATCTTAATCTTATCAATTATACTTGACTCAGATTTACACTTTCGCCTGATTTCCCTCGCTTTCACGACATCTTCGAGACTGGTATCTTTATTAAGGAGTTCAATGTATTTATACAAAACAGAGGTAAGGATAAATAATTCAAAATCATATGAAAGTAAATTATATAAAGTTATTTTTATCTTAATATACTTTCATATAATTTTGGATTTTCTATCCTTACCTCTGTTTTGTATAAATACATTGAACTCCTTAATAAAGATACCAGTCTCGAAGATGTCACGAAAACAATGAAACCAGTCACTGGATATTCCAAATTTGTGGATCAAAGTATTGCTCGTCTTTTATTTATGTAATAAAATAAAAAAAACTTAGATCACTCAACCTGTGCATTTTGCGGACAGCCAGCCCAGCCCTAGTAAAACTTTAAAGTATTTTGTGTCATTATATATTGAACATTTAATGTTATTTTATATTTATATTACGGTACTTAATTGTAAAGAATCACTAAATCAATTTGTTGTAAGAACTTTCAAAATAATTTCTGAATTTGCGGTTACAAAAGGAAATCCCAGCAGAATGCTCGTACGAGGTTTTCCTGTCATTTGAATTATTCAAAGCCAAAAACACGTATGACTTTCGTTCAGAGGAATATCTCTTTTGTGGCCCCAAGAGTGTGCATATTAAGTTCACGATAAATTATTTCTAAGATTTGCGGTTGAACTCGATCGAGAATAAGTGACTCAAACAATTTAGGAATGACAGACTAAATGCAAATAGGACGGTAGTTTTTTACATCGGTATCATCACCCTTTTTGAAAATAGGCGTGACATAGCAGGACTTCCACTTAGAAGGAAAGTGTCCTAGAGATAATAATTTATTAAAAAACAGAGTAATGGGTTCAGCCAGTTCTGAGGCAAAATGTTTGAAAACAATAGGAGGGATTTTATCAGGGCCAGCTGATTTATTGATATCCAACGAAAGAAGGCCATTTCTGCAAGATATGGTAGTAAATTTACAGTTAGATGATAATGCAATGGTCTTGTCAAAATTATAGTCAGGAACTTTGTTTGTAGAATATTACCAGTTAATCGATATAAGTATTCCAAACCCCAAGGACCAATTTCATTCCTAAGCATTTTATAATAATTTAGTACAGAGAAACATTAATAATGCTTGGAAAATAAAGTTACGTAAAACAACATTTGGGAGTAACAAACGGAAAACATCTAACTTAATATTCAAGGGAAGTTTACGTGAAAACAGTACTAACTTATGTAACTCGAGTTTCTCCAAAGATTCCTTAAGTATTTACTTAACAGTCTAACTTACAACTCGATAATTTTGTATTTCAGTATATTCAGATCCAAACAATTTCTGAAGTTCATGTATTGATTTAAAACATACAATAAGAAAATATCACTTAGTAAATACGAATACCGATAAAAATATATAAAATGGATTTAGAATTATTAATTATATTTTCAAAGTCAATATGGATTAGTGGAGAAATTTAAAAAAAAAAAAAATTATAACAAAATACGTGACGAGAAAAACGCCACATGTTTGGCATTAATAATTGTGATGTCAAGATTCGTGACTATGTTCTATAATATTTGCTGCTCGTCAAACTATTATCGACAATTCAATTCCATAAATTAAAAAAATACTTACTTGTTTATTTTGATTACCTTATACTTGTTTTTTATTTTTTACTATTTTATCAAATTGCATTGTAGTATTGGCAAATACGCATTTCATATATACATATTTTTATTTCTTATTTTTTCGCGATAATATATGCTTGCTTGTTTATTAATTTAACTTAAATTTGTCTTTCTTGCTTACCGTAACACTTTATTTACTGTGTTCGCTTTACAGAATTTATTTCACAAGCTTAAATCTTTGCATTTTTTGTTTATATGCTTACTGTTTTTTCTCGCAGACCTTTGTTATTATTGTTTTTTTTTACTAAGTATAACTTTTTATTATATCCTTTCTGACTAATTTCACATATTTTTTATGTATATTCCGTGTTTATTATTTAGTATGTTAGCATGTATTTTATTTTTATATTTTGTAAATGCGTTTTAGGCGTTAATGAACAAAATAAAAAAATATATATAAAAATTTCAACGGTTGCAAAAAAGTTCAAAATGAACATAATTCGTGGCGTGGACAACGCAATGATCGTTTTAGCGGGAATTCAAAATTACAAACTAAAAAATATTTTTATAAAGGCAAAATTTTTCTTTTTCATTGTTCTTGAACTATAAAAAATTCTATTAATATTTGAAGCATTAACTATGTGGCAAATTAAAAAAAAAATGTTATTAAATATTTGTACCTATATAACCACTTACCGACTTTTCTAAATATACCGGTTTGGAAACGTACCCATCTCTTCGTCAGGACATCAATTAAACCATCATGCAAAACCCACTATACACCTTCACCATAATTGTTGCAGATCTGTTGTTGATCAATAATCAAACAACGTTTTAATATAACCCATTATACGATGTTCCATTGTAATAGTCACCCTATAAAACTCACGCCTAAACAAATTAAACTCACGCCCCTCCCATTCTCTCTCTTTTTTAAACTATATTTCCGACAACATTAAATATTTTCATAACCTAATCAGTGCGCGTGAGGGTTCCTTATCAAAATGCACGTCGTGTTGGTTTTTTATTTTTGTGCAACAACTATGGTGAAGGTGTATAGTGAGTTTTGCATGTTGGTTTGATTGGTGTCCCGACGAAGAGACGGGTACGTCTCGAAACCGGTAGACAGGGAAAAGTCGGTAAGTGGTTATTTATATACAAATATTTAATAACATTTATGATAAAAAATTTACTATCACGCCCCTATTTTTTATTTTTTAAATTTATAACAACAAACCATCACGCCGTTTCCCCGTAAGGGTAGGCAGAGAGGTTAGAACGCCACATCACTATATCTTTGAATACATATCTCGCTTCCTCTACTTTCATACATCTTCTCATGCACGCGCGCCGATTATTCCGACTTTTAACATGTCCATCTTCAAGTATTTGTTGGATTTGGTCATGCCATGTCTTTCTCGGTCTTCCTTTATTTCTGCATCCATCGACATTCGCATTGTGAATATGCTTAGCCGTTATTTAGCTGTCCATTCGCTCTACATGTCCAAACCAGCGCAGAGCTCCTTTCTTGATTTTGTCGATAATGCTTATCTCAGCCTTACGTAATGTACGCATCTCAACATTTGTGCATCTATCGTACACAGTTTTACCTCACATTCGCCTGATAGATCGCATTTCGACAGCACTCAGCCTACTTTCATCCCTGTTTTTCCAAGTCCATACTTCGCTTCCATACATCGGGGTCGAGTCCAGGACTCCATTGTGAACTGCTAATTTTGCCTCTTGTAACAATCATAAAAATGTATTTATTTATTATTTTAAAAAACCCGCTAGGGTTAAGCTAGGGTTTCCTAGGACAGCGGTGCCCGTATTTTAACGGCCGTAGTGAACGGTGATGCAGTGGACAGCCGTCGTAACGTCGACTAGAGAGTGGTTTCCGAGGTAAACGGTGTTAAATGGTGTTGATAATACCGTTTTCCTAGGAAACCACACTCTAGTCACCGTTACGACGACTGTCCACTGCATCACCGTTTACTACGGCCGTTAAACTACGGGCACCGCTGTCCTAGGAAACCCTAGCTTTACAGAAGAAATAATTTAAGGTATCGTCCTATTAAGTCTCGTCTGGTTAGAGTAGTCATATTTTTCTTTTTCAACTTGATTTTTGTGGTGAGGTAAGTCATTGTAGTGTTTAAGTCTATTGTATAGTATTTTTGACTGCCATGCGTTTGTCTTTGATTTTTTAATGTGGTAGTGTTGTTGCTGTCTGGTATTTTATTTGTGCGTGTCAGCATTTTTTGTTAGTTTTATGTCATCTTCACCGTCTTGTATGAATTTATATCTATATATTTATTTATGTATTAATATACACGGCACGCAGTGCCTTTTACATTAAAAAGATACATATTGAAACTAATATATACATTTCAATATAATGTGAAAAACTTAAAAATTAAATATAAAAGTATTATTTTACATGAATACTATATTTATATAACACCATAGAATTAAGAATAGTCCAGAAGGAGCGTAGAATCATATTTGAATACATCGGACTGTGTCCAATAATTCCCCCACTCCGGCTTACTTTCGCCGCGCGTATTCGTGAAGTCGCCGGGTAATGTTGCTTGATGGGAAAAAAAAATCATAACACAAATGTAAGGTAAAAAAAGTAATCTGTTAATTACTCTAAAATTTTATTGTGCACGCGAAAACATTGATTGACACAACAGAGTAGATAAGTAAAGAGTAATTGAATTAATGAACTTTGAACTTAAAATATAAAACAAATTTTAGTTGACATAAAACGGATATTTTTATATCATGTTAAATAATATTAGATGTTTTAAAGATAATGTCGTTCAAATGTGCCCCACGGCGTTGTTTAATCCGAGGTCTAATTTTCATTAGTTCTTGCCATTAGATGAGCAAAGCAGGGTAAAAATAATTCTGCTCTGGCAACACTAACGAAATATTTATTTTTTTTCTTCGACAATCTGACGGATGGAAAAATAATTCAATTTTTAAGTAATGCATTTGTTATATACACATTCATTTGGATATTACAGATGAAATGTGATTGCATCATGTTTCTTTAAGATCCTAGCAGTATTTCTAAACTTTAAAAGGACACAACACGGCATAGTTGAATTCAAATCAAGAGTTGCGTACTGAGCGACGTCTACAATGAAACTGTTGAGTCGCCTTCTGTTTGATGTGCGTATGCGGTTTCTGGACTATTCCTTATTCTATGTATAACTCAGCAGTTTTGTATAAAGAACATATCTTTTTATATATAATTCCTCTGTACGTGTGATGTCACTGAACTTGTTCTAAACGGCTTAACCGATTTACGTGCGGTTTTCAGAGAAATGTAGATCTTTGCGCTTCGCTTGTTCGTTGATATTAACTCTTAAAAGACTGTGGTAAATAATCCCTTTGCGCGCGGTGATGTAACATCGTGTTACCGCTAGTAAAAGACAGAATATTCTAAAGTTCAGACATTTGAAAAAAATTAAAAACATAGAGACATACTGTTTTATAATTCCTTTTCCACAATGTATGCGAATAAACATATAATTTGGCTCTGTTATAAAAAAATAAATAAAAAATCATAAATACGCCGCTCATACTACGCGCGTGCGTCCCCCATCATTGCCATCAACCGACTGAAGACTAAATCTGTTTTAGACGACTCCCGCCGCAGAACAGCATCTCTGTCTTCCTTGTTATGACTTTTATATTCGTGCTCTCTTGTATAAGGCATCTGTATAGATGTTTTGTTAAATTAGCGGACATTCATTCTTCGCATAGCAAGGCTAAATATTTTTTGTATTGACATTTAGCATAGTTATACAAATTTTACTTTACAAATCGGGTGTGAAAATGTCCATTTGAAGATTACAAAAAATACAAAATCATAATTTTAAAAAATGAGAGAGAAATATTAAGTCTTGTGTCCTATGTCGACTAGTGTGACATCACAGCCACACAAGAGTTAAAATTTTTAATCTAATGTGTAAAAAAGAAGTAAAGAGCATAAATGTTTTATTCATTGATCTACCCGGGTTGCATTCGAGGAGAATGCATTGACAAAAAAATGGAAAGATCTTGTTTTTATGTCTATAAAAAAGTTTGTTTTTGAATGTTTACAAACAGCATTTGTTTTTTATGGACATCAATCAGATTCTTTCCTTAAATTCCTTATAATTTCTATCCATTTGTTTATTTTTATTGGATTTTTGGTAATACTAAAATAATATTAAATTCAAAACATTTAAAAAAAAATTATTTTCACAAAAGTACACCCCTCTATTGGTGAGAAGACCGGAGTTTGACGTTTGCAAAAAGAATGCCATATTTGAAAAATATGTATTTTATGTTTTGGAATTCAATCATAAACAAGTACCTACTTAGTTTTATATTTGAATATGAACAATGTTTAGTTTTGGAATTTAATCACAAACACGTAGCTAGGTACCCACGTATCAATAAAAAGTATTTTTCCAAGGCAAGCCAACGTTCGGGCAGAACAACGTCGGTCGGGTCAGCTAGTTTAGATATAAAAAAATAGTTAAACAATGTGTGCAGATAAAATTTTAAAAGGAAAAGAATTTATATATATTTTTCTTTACAAGGTACAAAATATAAGTATATTAAATACAATAAAATTATTCTGTCTCAAAAAAATCAATTGAAAAAAAATAGTAATAATAATGACAATTAAAGTAAATTAAAAAATATGATACTTAATAGTACCCATTTAAAAGTAAACATAGAAAGCATTATAATCTAAAAAATGTATATTACCGTTTTTCATCTTTGAAATGATTAATTAGAGTTGATTTAGATAAGCTATACTTTAAGTGGAAAATATCAGCAACGTCGGAATAGTTATTGCCGAGAACATGGAGTCGATTCAGAATGGCATTATACGAGTATACGGTTCGCGAATTGTTGCAACTTAACGGAGGTACTTGACGAGTCATTCGTCTAGGTACCTTGAAGTTAATGAGTGCTTATAGATTTTGGCAGTTCCATGTAAAGCTAACAATCTTAAATAAATTCAGTAAATCTATAATGTATAAAATTTAGTAAAAAACGTTGAGGAATTTCGGTGAAAATGATGAAATTATTTATATCCCCAGGGACGCCTCAGGCGGGGGGATACAAATTGAAAACGCCTGTCAAACTAGAGTGAAATACGCAATCATTTATAGAGAAACACGAAACAGAGAGAGAAACACAATAAGGGAAGGAAAGGGGTGGTTGTATAAAAGGATTCAATTAGGTTACTACACGACGGAGCAGAACATGGCACAGTTACCTTGGACTAAACCACCTCAAGGAGGGGAAAATGTTGCACGGGTAATGAATACCCATAAAATCCAACAACGCTGTCTTATTTAGGGTTGAAATTTATGTGATGGAAGTGTGGATGTAAACAGGGGTAGGCTGCAGGGGGCTCGGAAGGGCTCGCGCGAGCCCCTTGTTAAATTTGACTTGACCCGGAGAGCCTCTTGTTAAATTAAGAGAAATCAATATTCTCAGATCAAATCAGTACATAAATGCAATTTCAGTGGATGGTTTAAATGTATTATGAAACATAAAATTTAGTTGGCTTTTGAAATTCACGAGAAATATATTTATTGGGGATGCGCAATAAAAGAGACCTATCCGTTTTTTGTCTATATAGTGTAACAATTACCCGCAATCGGCTAACAATGCTTTAAAACGCCGATATATATATTTGGATAATTTATATAGCGCCATTTTTGTGAAAATCACCTCAAGGACGCTGTATAACAAATAAATATCCTAGCACGTCTTGCAGCTACAGATCGCATGGACGGTCGGAATTATAGTTCCTCGTCTCCAATTATGAAATATAGGAGCTAGATTACAGCACGACTTGCAGCTACAGAGCGCATAGACAATAAGAAATCTAGCCCCTGTTTACATTTTTTATTTTTTTATTTGACAATGAAGTTAAGAGTTTGAATGATATTTTTTAAAAATTAATAAAAAACAAATTTATAAAAATAGAAGTTAGATTACAACAAGTCTTGCAGCTACTGAGCGCATGGACGGTTTTGGATGCTTAGTGAGGAAAAGGTTAAAATGCATGGCATATGTTGAAGGCTTATGGTGGGTTTTGCATGTTAGTTTAATTGAACGTAGTTATGCAGAAAGCATCCAGTCCACAATTTAAAAAAATGGCGATATTGGTGTTATCGGGTGCAGTAAAGTCGATTCTATGTTCTGCTAAAAACAGCTAGACCGCTTTCACATAAAAAAACTATAATAATCATCTTCTCAAAATAGTGTCGATCACAAAAACGGCATTTCTCAATTTGCAAAAAACACCCACAACACTAAAAAAATCTTACGGTACTTTAAAAATAAATTAAACTGGTCAAATACATAATAAGATTCTTGTTTGTCATATAGTTCAAAACTCATGAATTCATTGTTTAATTTTTGTCAAAGTCAAAAAAATTCCAACTGTCGTGTAAATTTTATTTTTGACTTCTTTTCATAAAAGTGCTATTATCTCAGTTTCACTTTTCTATGGCTGGCTGCTTTCTGCATAACTACGTTCAATTGATGTTCTAACGAAAAGACGGGCACGTCTCGAAACCGGTAGACATGGGAAGGCCTGTAAGTGGCTATTTACAAATATCTAATCAGATTTAGTAAGATATACAGTTTTCAAGGTTTGGATGATGAAGATCGTGTGGTACTCACGGTTGTAGAAGTACCCCCACATGGGCAGGCCGATGGCCGTGGCGCCGATGGCGAAGCAGGCGAAGCCCAGGCAGGCCACGCACAGCGAGTACACCGCCTTCCTGTTAGCCATGACCGCATAGCGTCAGCCGCCGCCCATCACGGGAGCGCCCGGCGCTGGTCTGGAGCGGGCCGAATCACACCTGGAAAGAAATGACGTTTCAAATTAATGACTTTCTCTGCATTATCATCGTCATCGTCATCGTCATCGTTAAAGGCATCGTCATGGCCAATGTTATTGGCTTTATCATCACCATAACAGCGTTAAGCTAGGGTTTCCTAGGACAGCGTGCCCGTATTTTAACGGCCGTAGTGAACGGTGATGCGGTGGATAACCGTCGTAACGGTGACTAGAGTGTGGTTTCCTAGGAAAACGGTGTTATCAACACCATTTAACACCGTTTCCCTAGAAATCACTGTCTAGTCGACGTTACGACGGCTGTCTACCGCATCACCGTTCACTACGGCCGTTAAATACGGGCACCGCTGTCCTAGGAAACCCTAGCTTTATCATCATAACTGTCGGCTTTGCCATAATCACCGTCCCCCGAGTGTTCTGTGATGTAATTCACCACTGTAATTGGGCCTCCTGGGCTGTTGTGGTGCAAAAAAAAATACAACAACAACAAACCATCACGCCGTTTCTCCGTAAGGGTAGGCAGAGAGGATAGAACGCCACATCACTCTATATTTGCATACATATCTCGCTTCTTCTACATTCATACATAGACTTTTGAGATGTCCATCTTCAAGTATTTGTTGGATTTGTTCAAGCCATGTCTTTCTCGGTCTACCTCTATTTCTTCATCCATCAACATTCGCAATGTAAATATTCTTAGCCGTTCTTTCGCTGGCCATTCGTTCTACATGTCCAAACCAGCGCAGAGCTCCTTTCTTGATTTTGTCGATAATGCTTGTCTCAGCCTTACATAAGGTACGGATCTCAACATTTGTGCATCTATCGTACATAGTTTTACCACATATTCGCCTGAGAGATCGCATTTCAACAGCATTTAGCCTACTTTCATCCTGTTTTTCCAAGTCCATACTTAGCTCCCATACATCAGGGTCGGGACCAGGACTCCATGTGAACTGCTAATTTTGCAGTGCCCCTAGCCACTGAAATAAAAACAACTGGCCACGTGGTAGACGGACAGACCGGCGCGTGGGAACCTAGTGGTGGGGGAGTTATTAGAATGTAACAACTTGCCCCCGTAACAACTAGCCCCGCCTTCCCCTACATATCAATACGATCTTTTTTTCTGTGAATATTGATCCTACAGATTAGGTGGTACTCACTGAATAGATAAATATATCTGTGGGGGTACTAGCTATCTCGCCCGCAGTGCCCCTAGCCACAGAAATAAAAACAACTGCCACGTGGTAGACGGACAGACCGGCGCGTGGTCATTTGGGATTGCACAACATTGCAGTGACTCCGCTAGAGTACTGAAGGTTTAAATTATAATTAAACTCTCAAATAATAATCTAACAATATTAATTATACAATATAAATTAAAACGTATGTAAATAAATTGAATAAGCATGCCTATCAAACCTTTTAATTAAATCACAATTATTATTCAATTTCGGTTGCGATTAAGTTTAGATTTTCACGCTTCACCGACTGATCACATCCGTAGGGTAAAAATATCTCAGTTAAAATTCCTATTCAAAGTACCGTATTGTGCTCCGGTCATTAGCCCTAACAGGAAGGAAACCAATCGAGTGGACGTTGTTTATAACCCGATCGAGGGATTTAGCTACAAAAACATTTGATCTAATTGATGATGGCAGAGAAATTTGCGCGGTTTCAATTAAAATAATCCTCAACCAAACACAGAATTTTGAAAACAAAGAACAGAAAATCAACATTAACAATACAATGAAAAGATCAGTCTAATTTAAAAAGGACACAGCGGCAAAAAAAAAAACCAAAAATAAAACGTAATATATCGCAACAAAATATAAACCAAACAACTTGAAAAGTTTCTTACAAAACAAAATTAAATATTGAAAACGGTTTCAAGAATAAAGGAAGTGGCCAAACTAGGACTTAGGGAGATACGGTCCTTAACATCACATATTATGCAGACGATGCAACAAAATCAGAAGATGGTGGTTTTGATGTGTTGACAGTAAATAATTTCTTTAGAGTATAAAGTTCTAACCTAATACAAAAAATGAAGCACCGTTTGTGTGATTAATACAAAATATGGCAGTATTTTAATTAAATTAGAGGAATCTGTTTGATATATATATATATCAAAAAATACTATTAATATTTTTTTAATACTATAAAAGATATATGAGCAGAGGGGGTGGCCCTCTGGCAGATCTATCATATTTTATATAATATAATAATAAAAAATAAAATTATCTACGTTCTTGTAACCACTGATATTCTCGAATTGAACGGTTTGGGTAGTTAACGGATGTATTGAATAAATAGGCATATATTTATTTATTTGACGGCCTACGCTTTTAACAAAGTATAAAGTAATAATAAAAAACAATAATAATGAAACAAAGTAGATCGGTATAGCATTTAAAAGAAACATGTACCTTTTATGAAATTTATTAATAAAAAAAATAAAAAAAATTAACTAAACCTGTACAAAAGTGAAGAAAATATAGATACATAAAATATGCATATTTATACTATATAAATGTATATATATATTTTTATATATTTATATAAATGCCCGTGTACATTGATTAATTTTATACTTTATGTATTATGTTTTTTAAATTGTGTATTTAATTATTATTTTTTATTTATCATGCATTCTTGTTTCTGTTTTATATTATTTTGTTTACTAACCAAACACAAGAACCTGACTCTTTTTTCGCAAGCTCAACCAGAATGTTTCATTTTTTATTTCTTTATGTATGTTTTAATGTTAAATAAAAGTGGATTAGTATATAAAAAAATAAATAAAATGATTGTTAACTGTATTCACATATAGTTTTTCAAAATAAATAAATGATTTACAAATAATTTTATTTCATTTAATAAGGTAATTCAACAAAATACATTCTAGAAAACATACAATTTAAAGTCGATTCGTCGATACAATTTCGCCTGCATACGAGTATATATATTCAATTATAGAATTACACAAAATAGAAAAAATTACATTATTTTTTGTTTTTTTAAAATTTATATATTAAAAAAAAAAAAATATTCAGTGTACAATGCAATGAAAAAAAGTTATACGTGAGCACTTATTAACCATTATTTAATTCCAAGAGATTATTCGCAAAAGTTGGGAGAGTATAATTAAAAAATGACAATTTTGTTTTTTCGGCAGTATATAAATTGTACTTGTTGGTAGTAAAAAATGAATTAAAAAGTTAATTTTTCCACACTTCCTCTTTCAAAATAGATGGTACAGAAAATCCATGCATGACTTCAGTCAAAAAACTTAGGTATTATATTCATTAGCATTTGGGGTGGCACGATCAGGTTAACGAAGTTAGTCGTAAACTTTATAGCTGTTTGCACTCACTTAAAAGATTACAGAATTTCTTGCCAATTAATGTTTGGCAAACATTAGTCCAGAGCTAACTTCTTCCACTCCTTGACTATGCAGATGTATGTTATCCAGATGCTAACTCTGTATTACTTGATAAGTTGGAACGATTGCAGAATGTTTGTATACGTTATATCTTTGATCTTCGCAAATTCGACCACACAACTGAATATCGCACGCAATTGCACTGGCTCAGTATCAGGCATAGAAGAAACATTCACTCCTTAAGAATATTTTAAAGATTCCTACTTTGCCTGTTTATCTGAGAGAGCTCTTCCAATCTCTATCACAGCACGGAATATATCTTCGTTCTAGTAACGAGAGAACCCTTTTAATACTCTTTTATCGCTCTAATTTCTTGCCTCTTCTTTCACAGTAGTAGCTGCTCAATTGTGGAATAATCTACCCACTAATGTTAGAGACGCCCCTTTTTTATTTACATTTAAGTCAAGATTAAAATGTCGCTATCAAACAATTTAAGTTGTCCCTCCATCCTTCTTCTTTCCTTCTCACTCCCTCTTCTCTCTTCATAGTTTAGTTTTATTTTTTTATTTTTTTTTTTTTTGTTAATCTTTGTTTTTAATTTTGTAAAAAATCGTATGTTAAAAGATTCATTAAAGATTCAATATGTTCATGTACTTGTACTTTTCTCAAACTGAACGATTTGGGTAGGTAGGAAGAAATTGCCTTAAGGCAATATGCCCGCCCTTACATGTAAATAAATATTATATTCCCGACACATACGGGCCATAGGTGTGTGGTATGTTAA
>NW_028278665.1:0-29838 GCF_059751315.1 Micrasema longulum
TCTAGATTTAATTTTTTTTGGTTACCTAAAATTATAGTGTAGTGCATAAATACCATTATTTTTTGTACATTTTCCTTAATATTGTATTTATAACGACAGATAGAAACATTTAATTTTATTAACCCACGATGTAATTCAAGACTTGTCTACGAACATTTAGATATAATTTCAATATATTTTTTAAAATTCCTCTCTGAGAATTTCGTAAAAAATATTGTCGGTGTACCGAATAATCTCAAGGTAAGATTTACTTTACAAAATAACAAAAAAAGTTAATATGTGTATTAATTATACTTGAAAATGAAAAATTATATTGTAAAATGAATGTTATCCGTAAGGGCATAGAAAAAGTTTCAAATAAAAAAAACCTAAAAATTACGTCTAAAGATGTTTTATTACCGGATATTTTAAAAACTTTAGTGCCTGGCCATCGTGTATATTTTCAATTTTTTATTTGTATTTACTTGTTTTTTGTTACAGTTACGCAATCTTTTTTTGTTTTTTAAATAAATAAATACAACAATGTTTTGAGTATGCCTTAAAGTGCAGACTGGCTGGATTTCCTCCCTAGGGAGTTGTTTAGATCTAACTTTGTCGCAACAGAGAGGGAAAACATTTTCCCATATAAACAGATGAACTAACAAACCATCCCACCGTTTTCCCGTACGGGTAGGCAGATAGAACAGAACGCCAAATCACTCTGTCTTTGCAAACAGACCTCGCTTCCTCTACATTCATACATCTTCTCATGCATGCATGCTGATTATTCCTACTCTTGATATGTCCATCTTCACGTATTTGATGGACTTGATTGTCCCATGTCTCTTTCAGTCTTCTTCGTTTTTTGCATGCATCAACATTCGCATTGTAGATCCTTTTAGCCGTTCTTTCGCTTTCCACTCGCTCTAAATGTCCAAACCAACGCACCACCCCTTTCTTGATTCTGTCGATAATGCGCGTCTCAGGTTTACACAATTCACGGATCTCGATATTTGTGCACCTATCATACATCGTTTTTACCACATATTTGCCTGAGGGATCGCATTTAGACAGCATTTAACCTGCTTTCATAATTATTTTTTCAATTCCATACTCCGCTCCCACGCATTAGAGTTGACACTAGAACTCAATTGTGAACTGCTAGTTTTGCCTCCTACGATAAACATTTATTTGCCAAGGTTGATTTCAGTGCACCGTTCACCCTGTTCCCGGAACTCATCCTCCTTTCAATATCTTTCTCAATATTCGCTTCTCAAAATAGTTTTCCCTCTGTTGCAACAAAGCTTGATATAAATACATTTATTTAAAAAGTCCGCCTCTGGTTTTTCCCCCAACTTTGACAGAAACATGAATTAAAGTGACATTTTCATACCTGGAAGGGGGTAGAAGGGTAGATGGGTAGGGGGTAGGTGCCCGTACCTCCAAATGACACCTCGGTAGCTCGGTACTGGAGCGCCTTAACGCAAATAATGCATCACGTGTATGATAAACACACTTATGACCGTAAAGCTGTCGGGAAAAGGACACGAAGATAAATTATACATATTTATTTCTTTTTTTTTTAAATCCTCTTTCCCTAAACGACAACGTATAGACGGGGCGCACGTTCATGACGTGTGCGGTGAGGAATGCTGGCGGGGTAGAAACTCCCCTCTCGCCTCTAACACTCGATCGGTCCTTTTCGATAGTGCTGTTCTAAGAGAAAACGCGGTCTGACTTTTCTTTACACAGCCGCGTAGACTCACCATACCTAATTGGAAATGCTGGGTTATCATGGAGATACCAACGCAAATACAGACATGCGTTAAACATATTCTCGTCACATTTTGTTGTCCTGTCAGAAATTGTATTATATATTGTGTTGTGTACGTAATTGGTGCTGTTTTAGGTTAATGTTTTGTTGTAATAATATCACTGCAATTATACTTATTATATATAGCACTGTGTGCACAACAATAAACAAAAATAAAATTTTGAAAATAATAATTACGCTGTCCTCTTCATTGTACTAGACTTGCTAAATTTAGGCAGAATAGTGAATGTTGCGCAGTATGTAAAGTGGATACTTAAACCAGCAAATGACAGGATATTAGCCCTGTCAATGTCTGGACTTCTATATTCTCTTCTATTTTATTTATTTATTTATTCATACTTTTTGTTTTACAAACTATAATTAATAACAAAAATAATGTGACCTCACTGGGGTTATCCGTGCTGAGGACACTTAACAATACTTTTATTTTTTTTAATCGTTTTATATTTCAAAATAAACAACGAAGACCAACTAAATAAACAGAAATAATTAACATAGGGTTCAGACAGTTTTAAACACCACATGAAATGTTATTTATCTCTGTTGTAATATATATTTTAAAAATTTCGTTTTTATTATTAAAAAACATATAATAAATTAAGTACATATTATACTCCCGGGAGTTATTTAAAAAAACTAATTTGGGACCGTACATATTGAGAAAACATTTCTGTGACAATTCATAAAATCATACATAGTTAATACTTCCGAAATAGTAAGAAAACATTATGTAATAAACATAAAACAAGTACAGACTTCACACCATCTATTAAAATTACATCAATAACTATCACCATCAAATAGATTGAAGTAATATTGTTTAATAGCGACACTTCTGGATTTTCTATTCGACTCATCATGTTTTAGCTCATCGGGCAGTTTATTAAATTCGGAATGGCCAATATTTTCCAGAGACTTGAGCGAACCTTAGACACATGAAAATTCCCCGAGTAACGGGTATTGTAGTTGTGAATATCATGACCAAATGTGTATTTTAAATTTGTGTGAACAGAAAAGTTTACGTTTATAATATATTAATATGAATAACTCCCAAGGGGGTTGAACCCAGTTCTTGTGTACAAAAATTCGGGTAGATTCAAAATATTATTTATTAGAGAAATGTTTTAATAGAGAGTAAGCTAAAAATTTTACGGATATTAGTTATTTTTTTACAACTCCAAAATAAACATGAGAGTATCCATACATATTGAACTTCAAAGTAAGAGTCCCGAAATCGCCAGAGGGTGGCTTGTCATATTACAACTTGTAGGGAGAAATACAGTCTAAAGGGAGCGCTAACCACTTTAGCTATCACACCCCTGCCCTCTGCCTGCCCTGTCCTTCAGGGGATGATTTAGACCTTCAGTAAACCAAGATTTCACACATTTGTACCTCCCACATAATTGTTGTCTAAATATGTGGGAACAGGGTCTCTTAAATACTGCCAAGTAAAAAAATATTTTTCGTACTTATTATTAGCATTAAAATATTTTTGAATTTATAATTTATAAGTCTCGCGAAAACGGTTTATTGCATTGACCACGCCCCTAATGCGTCACCAAAAAAAATAAATAGAACATCGTCACGGACCTTGAAGTCACAATTGTCAAGGCCAAACATGTTGTTTTTTTGTCGACATATTTTTCAACAATTTTATTATTAGAGTTATGTATGAAAACATTTCTCCACAATTTCCATATTGATTTTCAAAATACAACTAATTTTTCTTATTCCATTTCGTAAATTTCGGTATTTCCAAATGGTAATTTTTCACCCAACTTTTACAGAAACATGAATTAAGTGACATTTTCATGACTGGAAGGGGGTAGGTGGGTAGGTGTCCGTACTTACAAAAGAGGAGTACTCCTTAATTACCTTTTTATAAAGTATATTTTACATGGCCATTTAAAATAAATAAAAATATAAAAATCTATGTGTCACTACTTTTCAAAATGTTTTTTCTCTATAGGACCCGTCTATGTATTTATATGTCAATGGTTTGTCTTCTTTGCGTGGGATCCCTCGTTTGACACCGGCAAGTATGTTCAATAAATAGTTTGTCACTGCGTTGACTCACGGTCCCTCACTATAGCGTGCCTTCATGTACAATATCAAAAATAATCGCTGATACGCTGCGATGCGGTACCCTATGCATCATTATGTGTGAATAAGGAAATAAATGGTTATTAATTCAATGTTACAAAAATAGAAATAACACTATCTGCATATTTTTATTTTTTTAATTTAAAAAAATATATTTATGAACCCTTACAAATTACTTCCATTGAACAAAATACTTTTCCTTTTTTAAATTCATACTCTAATTTTAATGATAATATTTTTGTAAAGGTTGTCTGAGTCTTTTGTTTGGTTTTGTCTGGTAGTTTATTGCGTAATTGCTGTCCTTGGTTTATTAGCCTTGACCGTCCTTGTTAGAAAGTTGTAGTGATATCGTTCTGATATTTTCGTATTGTGTCCATGTTAACTACAATTGTTTTCAAGTTTTAGTTATTCGTCTAGAATTACATCAGCGTCTAATTTATGGATACGTTTTAAGGATTCTCGTTTAAATAATTCAGTTACATTTAATTGTTTAGTTTATTTAAAGAGTTCTTTAGTTGCCGTTAGATAAGGAGGTCATATACTAACATTAATATTTTATTTTGCTGTATTTGTAGTATGTTTATATCATTTTGATTTCCTGTTCCTCATAGTAGTTGTATAATAACTTTCAATTAATAAATAATGCCAAAAAATGAATAAAGCGAAAAGAGGAATTGGAGATAGGTTAAGGAAGAGAAAGGAGATGTTTCTTCATACTTAATTTAAACAGAGATACTTAAGAAACATATTTTATAGTGGATGGAAGATGATTTCACAGACGATCCTATATAGATGGCCATTATATGAGTTTTTTTTCATTTTTTATTTAGTCTTAAAATAGTACAAACATAATAAATGAATGTCCTAATATTAACTTATATCTAATTATTATTAAAACATATACTAATTATTAACATTTCCAAACAATATATATACACTTAAAAAGAATACTTCTATGAAGCTAACACGAATAAGATTACTTTTTAAAAACTAACTTATCTGCTAAACACGTGTTTTTTTAACTGACATTTAAATAAAATAAAATTTTTCTGCTCTCTTATTTCTAATGGTATTTCCTTATAATATAACTGTACAGCTCGGTGCATCAACGAGTTCTGTGTATTTGTTTTCTTACGAAATGGTAGTCTTACTTCATGTTTATTTCTTGTTTCATATACGTGTTCACATTGATTAGAAAAAACCTTTTGAGTCAACTCTTTTGAGGTATAACCATTAATCATTTTGTGAACAAAAAACATTACATTCAAATATATTAGCTGACGAACTTCCATAATTTTTGTTTGTTTCAGCATCAACTTTATTCTAGTGTATTTATTTTTTCTCAAAATTACTCTCATGCCCTATTCTGCGGAACAGTAAGTTAATTCTTTTTCCCTTCAGTTGCCAAAAACAAAATACTACTACAATAATTTATATGAGGCATAATAATGTAATTATTAATCATCCTGCACAAATCTGCAGTTAGATAATATCTTCTGATTCTTCCCATAAGAGAAACCTTCCTTGCTTTGTTATTTGTCACATACCTTGTATTCAGGGAAAAAGTCAATCTTGAATCTATAATAATCCCCAAATATTTCATCTCTTTCAATTCCTTTAATAGTTTTTCATTCATCACTATTGGTGAAATAGGGATTTTTTTATTTCCTATGTTCATAAACATAGTTTTATCTGTATTAAGCTTAAGTTTTATTTTTCTTCAATCATATTTTGATAGTTTTAAGGTCATATTTTAGTTGATGTATCCATAGGGATTCATAATTTTCTCCTGCAATATATACCAGCGCATCATCCGCAAATAATCTTATTTTACAGTATTTAAGAATTTCAAGTCATTAATGTAAATAATAAATAATATAGGGCCAAGAACTGATCCTTGCGGTACTCCCAATGAAATCATGAGACTATCAGATAGAATATCTAAAATTTTCGCAGTTTGATATGCATTACTCAAATATTCTGCGAACCATTTTTAAGCAATTTCCTTTATCCCAATTTTCTCGAGTTTTAAAATGATTATTTCTCTACATATATGAAATAGAGAGAAGAGAGAAGAAAGAGAAAATATGAGTGGGTATCAAGAGGGTGCTTTGAAAATTAAAACAAAGAGATAAACCATGAGCTGATAAGCGTTTAAATTTTTCACGGCTGTATATAGGAGCGTTAGGACTATAAAGTACAGTGACCACAAGTTAAATGGAGTGATAGTCTCTCCGCTGTCAAATTTTGAGCTATTTCAGTTTTCTACGATAATCAGAAATGTTGTCATATTTTCTTAGGCTAAAAATATACTTAATGCATGTATTCTGAAATCGTTTAAGTTTGTCGAGTCACTCACAGCTTAAATTAGTCATGGAAACGTCAGCGTAATCTAGAATGGGTAGTAGTAATGCTCGTACGAGCGAGGGTAAAATTTTTTGTAACCTTTTATTTTAGTATGAGCTCGCCAGCATATCCAATAATAATACTCCTAGAATTTTTACATGTTTCTTATATTGGATACAGGTACCGTTGACATTAAAGGGAGTAAGTAAGTTGTGTTAAAGATGGGTTCATAAGTAATTCATACTACATCGTCTTCTTTGACACGGTACTATTGGTCGTATTAGACATGGCTTCTTTTCTTCTTCTTTTTATCTTTCCTCTCTTCAATGTAGATTAAAAATCATCGCAGCAATTCTCGCTTTGTTAGCAGTTATCATTAACAAGGACTGAGTGCTGCAATGGAACCAGTCACGCAAGTTCTTTAACTAAGACATGCGCCTTCTACCCGCACTGTATCTTTCTTCAATCAATCAACATATGTTGTGTTTTTTAAAATATAAATTAAGCCAAATATGTAAGTATTATATTTTTTTGTAAAAGGCAGATTTGCCGTTTATGTTAATAAAATAAATCCTTCCCAGTAGAACGAACTCTTATCACATGCCCGAAGCAATTGAATCTTCTTTTCTTTGCAGTCCTTCAGTACCTATTTATCTTTTTTTATCCGTCGGAGAACGTCATCGTTTCGGACTCTGTCCACCCGGGCGATTTTTAACATCCCCCAGTAGCACCACATTTCAAAGACTTTGAGTAGAAATCGGATTGTGATCTCGTACTCATGTCTCAAAGGTCCGTGATTCAAGCCCCACTCTACATCAACTTGATTCCCACTGTATAAAAGTGAAATATTTACAGCTCGTTGAAAATGTCCATCAAAATTAAATATTTGAGTCAATCGGAAGAACGCAAATATTTCAACAAGGTCACACATCCTGAAAAAACAGTCTAGTGCTATCTCTATTTTGGCTTTGATCTCTTGTGAATTATCCCATTTATCACTCAGCCAGCATCCTAAATATTTATGTTGATGGGCTGGCTCACTAAACTGCGCTCCAAGTTTTAAAGTCACTGGGAAAGTTTGTGGCTTTTTCCGAGTGACTAAACATTTTGTCTTGGAAATATTTATTTCCAGCCCTTTATTCGAACCAACCGCGTGTACTATGTCCAATAATAGCTGCAGGCTTTCCATACTATCTGCTAGAAAGACAGTATCTAATATTATTTCTCGTTTAATGATTTTGATAAAATTATAAATAAAATTTTCGATGAAACTTCTTGGTTTAGTTTTACTTTTTTATTATTTTGACCAACGAGCGCTTTTGCCTAAGTGGGCATCTTTAAGACTGGTGAATTGTTTACATCGTTTACAGCTTTTATACTATCCTTAACATATTTTGAGATAAGATAAGAAGATCAAATAAGTATTTTAACAGAGGACAGAAAACATAAATATGTACAACTAGTTTGCTAAACAGTTTATTTTTGGGAGTTTTTGGACCGAAATTGGGATTAAGCATTTATTACTTGAAAGGTGGGAAAAGATCACATGGCGAAATACAACAGAAATTAATATTTTTACTGTAGCACAATACTTTTGATTTTTCGACAGGGAAGTTTACATACCTATGGATGAATGACGAAATATTTCAAGATACATACTTAGATAATACATTCGTTTATGGAATGAAGTAATACATTTTGATAGTCAATTTTGTGTTAATTATATTATTTTAGTAGTAAATAATTCAGTCAAACGGAGCGTAGTTATATATTAAATTAATGGTTTTAGTAAGTGGTTTAAGCAATTGCTGGTTAATTATTACTGTATTAAAATTAGTTCTATTAATTTCTTATGATTCTAACTTATCTAATGTTTTCCTTTTTTAAAAAAAATAAAGTAATTTAATATTGTTTTCGCTGTCAAAAGTATAGTTTAGCAAGTTTAAGTGTGTCGCAAAGTTAGATTTAACATATTGCCTCTTATAGATTAAAAAATGATAAATCTAACTTTGCAACACACTTAAACTTGCTAAACCATACTTTTGATAGCGAAAACAATATTAAATTACTACATTTTGAAAACAAAGGGAAAAAAAATTAGATAAGTATAAGAATAGTTTAAAAGCTGTAAACGTTGTAAACAATTCACCAGTCTAGAAAATGCCTACTTAGGCGAAAGCGCTCGTTAGTCAAAATAATAAAAAACTAAAACTAAACCAAGTAGTTTCATTGATAATTTTATTTATTATTTTATCAAAATCATTAACCATGGAGTTTTATCAAGAAATATCAACCAAAAACATCATTATTATTTCTCATTTGTTCATTTATGCTCATGCCGTCGATTATTTAACTCAGTGCATCTCTAAAAATAGTTTCCGAGTATTGAAAAGGATATAAGATTGGCTTCTATCGATTTTTAGAAATCAGATGATAGAATTTATAATTCTTTTCAGTAGAGACTTAAATTTAGACCTCCGAATGCGCATTGCTCGATGTTACGTTTTCTCAGTACTTTTTTACGGCGTCGAAACGTGGACACTCACGCAAAACACTTAAAAAAAGATCGAAGCCTTTGAAATGTGGTGCTTCAGGAAGATATTAAAAATCTCCTGGGCGGATAGAGTCCGAAACGATGATGTTCAATAATATAAAGAGGTACTGAAGACCATAAAGAAAAGAAAACTCGAGTACTTTGGGCATCTGATGAGAGGCGAAAAATATAACATTTTACAAGTCATTCTACATGGAAGGATTGAAGGAAAACGCAAAGCAGGAAGAAGGCGCATCTCTTGGCTAAAGAACTTGCGCGACTGGTTCCATTGCAGCACTCAGTCCTTGTTCAGGGCAACTGCTAACAAAGTAAGAATCGTAACGATGATTTCTAACCTCCATCGGGGAGAGGAACCATAAAAAGAAGAAGAAGATAATAGAAATTGATCTATCAATCACGCGTTTCAATCAAGCTTGAAGAGTACTAACGACGAATGCCCACTTCGCGTGAACGTGGACCCCGTATGATGCCTGGACATGCGGAGTTCCATTCTTTCTGCCTACCCTTGCGAGCGTGATTCAATTCGTGATTCAATTCAATTCAATTAATTTATTTTAAATAAAACATATATATTACAAACATATATTCAAAGGTATTCTCCATCCCTGTTGTAATTTGTTAATCTTAATGACCCCCGAGGGGGTGAAATCCAGTCTTTTGTCTACAAACATTTGGACAAACTCAAATATTGTAATGAAACCAACTGGTCCAAGAAGAACATTTGGACTACTAAAATATTGTAATAAAATTATATTCAATTCGTACATATTATAAAAAAGAAAAAAAATACACGAAAGAGACTCATGTCAAGGAAGTAGGAGAATCCTGCTCCGGAAAATCCCTTCGGATACATGTAACAGATCAATATCCAGAGCGATATTGTTCAGCATAGCGTTAGCCCTTCCAACAGGCATTACCATAGGCGGGTTGGTCTTGAATATCGGAGTATGAAACAATCGATGCTGACGCTGTCTTAGGTAATTATCAGGAACATACAAACCAATGCTCATCTTAATCTCAGAATTATCGATCATACCGCGCAACAATCGATAAAAATGTGTAGTCAAATACACATTCCTTTTATGATGACAATAGTTATAGTATTTACGATACATAAGACTATTTACATAATGCGTGTGTATGCTTGGAATTCGCCGGAGTTGGACGGCGAAGAAAAAAAATAATGATTGGAATAAGATTTAATATTTTTCCTTTAAATAAAAAAAGCAGATTGTCAGAATCAGTTAGTGAGCGGAACGCCGTTCCATAAAAGAAGGGGAAGATATTAAGAATGTCGTCTTTTGTTCGCATTTAATTCGACTTTTTGTAGAAGTCGTGAAATTTTAAGATCAGAATTTTTTTTTCCTTTTGAAAAATTTCCCGATGTGATTTGCATAAATGGTAAAAGTTTCGAAACTTTATCTCTGAACTTCGCCCTGCCCCCTCCGCGCGCCCTACCTGCCCCCCCCCCCGCTCGGAATATCATAATTAGCGTTAATTATTTCCCTCGCTGAAAAAGTTTTCTTGATGATCGAGAAAATACTTTTTGGGAGACATCAGATCCAAAAATCGTATTATTTGACTTAATACATAAATTTAAATTATGTAATAAAATCAATGTCAGGCGCAGGGTGAATATAAACGGAGTATCATAACTCATCACTCCCGATTTTGGCACTAAATGGTGGATAGGACACTGCATTGGTAAACCAATGTGTATTTTTTATTGATTGATTTGGTGTATTTTTTTATTTATAATAACTTTAAATTAATATTTCATGTCCACCCTGCCAGAAATCGATAATAGGACCTCAAGAATTGTAAGCGAATGCGTGAACCACTACACTAGGAGGCGGACTAATCTCCACCCAATTATCTTTTTCGGGAAATTTTACCCGGAGCAGCCATTAAATCAAAAATACCCGTGCATGGTTCTGGTTCATTTTCACGCACAGAGCTGTATTTTTCATCCGCCTGGACACAAAGACTGATACTTTGGTTACGTGTTTTAATTTTCACAGCCGTTCAGATGCCCGATGATTTTTTTTGAGTTATTATGCAGTGTACTATTTGCACTCTTACTTTGCGCATTTTCACCCTAAACAAAAAAAATAACAAAAAAATAACCACTAGGCCTTTGCCCATTGAGGTTGTCTAAGAGAATAGAACCCCTTATAACTCTTTATATGTTGTCTTCGCATACAGATCTGCTTCTTATACATCGATACAATTTCTTGTGAACCACGCACGTCGATTATTCCAACTTTAAACATCTCAATCTTCAAGTATTTGCTGAATTTAGTCATATTATATATTTCTCGGCCTTTCTCGTTTTCTGCATTCATCAACATTTGCTTCATAAATCTGCGGGGTTCATAATCCGTTGATCAATAACACGCATGCGGTAATTAAATATAGAGCAACGACCTATGAAGCAACTCATTATTTTATATCGAATACAATACATTATGTTATGCAAGACTAACAATACTGCAAAAAAATTGTCCGTCTACATTAGAGCATTGTCCTGCAGAACATTTACGTCATGAGTACATGACGAATAAAGGAATGTGGCCTATAAAGAGACCATAAGGCGAGGTAAAACCCAGTCAGCCCAACAAATCATCTTAACGCACTCACTCAGTTCCAGCTAGTAGTTCAAGTGGAGCCAGTTTAACTCATCATTGCCATTGCTATAGTGTTCCGTAAAAGTACCGTATATTTATTCGCCATGTAACAAATACTTATTCAACATACCCATCGTGTCTTCTGCCAATCTTCATCTGGGGTAAGAGCTCCAACTCACAACAACGACCGAAATTCTACAAGCCTACTATCCGTTCTTTAGCTGTCTATTCGCTCTGCATGTCTAAACCAACGCAGAGCGCCTTTCTCGATTGTGCCAGTAATGTTTGTCTCAGCCAAACATAATGCACGGATCTTTTTTAAACACGTTTTTTTATCACGGTTTTTAACATGTTGGACCCTGACATAAAGGCGTCAGTTAGTTGTACTGTTTATAAGACGATGGTAAGCAGATGGATAAAAGTAGACCTTTATGTATCCTGTTAATTATTTCTATAACTTAAAATTGCGTCTGTTTTCATTTTAAAATACCTCCTGTTTTATTTATTTTGTCATATTTTGTCATTTATATTTGTTCCAATTTGTTTAATAGTATAACTTTTTAAGTTTATGATTATTTCTAAATTATTAAAGATTTATCTTGAAAGTTATATTTATGCTCAAATTTTAATTATTATTAGTACCTTTTCTAATTTATGTTCATTTTTCATATTTAATATTATCATTTATGATTTCAATTGTTTAAGCATAATTTAAAACCACATGTAGCAAAGAAGGTTCAGCCTAAACACAGGAATTTCCTAGCTAGTCGGGACCTGAAACAAAGAACCTATGTTTGTTATAAAACTGTAAATTGAATTAAATACCTTCAATACTAGTGCCTCTGTCATACATAGTTTTACCTCACATTTGCCAGAGATACCGTATTTCGGTAGCATTTTAGCCGACATCTTCGTTTTTTTATTCCATCCTTTGCTTCTATACACAAGGGCTTCAATACATAATTTTATCTGTGTTCAGGCTGACAAAAAATAAAATTCTATGTGTAAAATAAACTAGAAAACTAGAAGAATGTATTTGACTCGATGACTGCTCTCAGGTAAAAATCCTGAAAAGGGCAATAATCGAGTTGAGATATGTTCGCCTCGTAATGTAGTGATTAGCATCTTTTATCTATTTATTTATACATAAACGGCATAAGTTGCTTTAAACGTATGTAGGTATACGTTGAAAATAAATATGAAGAAAAAAAAAAAAAAATTCAAATATATATGTTGTTTCGGATTCATTTTCTTTTATTCAAGTGTCAAGCCATTCCTTCCTTTGATTCCGGTGGTCCTTGTTTTGAATCCCAATGTACCTACTCCTCCCTGACGGCGAGTCAAGAAAGCAACGCGCGAACACAACAAAAAAACCGTACCGCGAACAACAACGAAAACCGTACCGCGAGCGTGACAGTGATTTCGAATCACCAACATACAAAAACGTGCAAAGTGACCAGTGCAAACGATAACGGTGTCTTTCTGGACCAGTGCCAAAGGGAGGAAACCGTAAGTTCTTACTCCTTTCATTAATTCCAGGATTGACACTCAAAACCATAACGTCAATTAGTTTACCTAAAATCAAACGTTCCCTGTTTTCTTCGAACACGCGTATCGCGAGAGGACAGGCCTTGTTTACAGTCCCGAGGTCGAAGGTATCGAGCATCCAACATTTGGTCTATCTTGCGAACCGGATAATTCTTATATTCGGACATTTTGCCCTTTCGCGACACGTCGTCGATGAAAATAAACCTGCATTGGTTAACGATTAAATTCTCATCGCATCATAACATATCATTAATTTATATTTATATATAATATATTATTAACCTATAATCATCATAAAAACATTCATTTACATAAATCTCTGTGAGCCTTTTCGTCATACTCTTTTTTTTATTTGCATCAAAACTTTTAAACTACCTTCTTCGCGCGTCAATAATATCCGGTCCCGCAAAGCAAACGATAAATTTTAGCATTAGCATTTAGCAATAGCAACTTCAAAATCATTTAACTTAGAATCATGAGTGTTAGCGTAAATGTTTATACAACTAGGCGAAATCACGCGCTTAAAAGATTGAAGGATGCTTTACGATCGGGAAAAAACGCTATGTCCGATCCAGAAAACATTCCACGTTTTTTATCGTGGTGCGAGCGGCTAGATCCTATTATGGATATGTTTAACGAAACACAAATAAAAAAATTGTGTGAAATTTCTGAAGATGAAGCTGCCGTAAGGGAGAACAATGAGATTTAGGAACAAATGGATGAAATCGTGTGTGAGATTTTCAGCATCAAGCGACTGGTTTTACCACCATTGAAGAAAGAAGTCCAGTCTGAAACGTGTGAAAAGAAGCACTACGCAAAATTGCCGTTAATAAAATTACCTTTATTTAGAGGTAAAATAAAAGAGTTTCCTGCATTTTATGATTTATTTTTAAGTTTAGTGCACAGTAGAAACGACTTATCGAACGTGGAAAAGTTCCAATATTTAATATCGTCACTATCAGGGGAGCCTGTAAACATTGTGCGAGCATATCCAATCACGGCTTATAATTATCGTGACGCATTTAATGCGTTAGTAGCGCGATATAATAATAAACGACATCTTGCATTTTTATGTTGGGAAGAGATTTAATATAATAAACAAATTACTACTAATACTCCTCAGGCGTTAAGAAAAATTCTAGACATTTTTATGGAAAATGTTTCTATCTGAAAGGGATTAGGACTTTCGACATCTGACTGGGATTTTATTCTCTTTCACACTCTTTTGACTAAACTCGATAAAATTTCACGCGAAGCATTTGAATTATCCATTAAAGGGGTAGATTTTCCAGTTTTTACAACATTACAAGAGTTTCTTGTAGAAAGATGTCAGGCTTTGGAGAGATCGCGTCTTTCCAGAGATCGTTTTCCTGACGTCATCGCCAAGAAGACTCCGTTTAACAAACCGAAATCCTCATCAACCTTATTGGCGAATACACAAACGTGTCCTTTGTGTTCGGAAAATCACTTTATATATTCATGCGAACGGTTTAAGGAGAAACCCACGAAAGAACGTTGGAATGTCGTTAAGCAACTAAAACTGTGCGTAAACTGCCTGAGATCAAACCATAACTTATCAAATTGCAAATCAACTTTCAATTGCAAAAAATGCAATTCTCGTCATAATACAAACTTGTGTTCTTCAAACGTCTCTGAAGTTCATAATTCACCAGAAGTTATCGCTTCCACTTCTAAAAATAATTATATCATTCCAGCTACTACTCTTAGCAATATGCATTCGGAATCACGCCCTACACCTTTTTTTGTCCTCTTAGCGACAGCTGAAGTTGAAGTAAGGGATTATTATGGCAATTATCAAGTCGTTCGTATTTTACTCGACCCTCGTAGTCAAATCAACATAATTTCAAATCGCTGCGTAAACAGATTAGGTTTAAAACGTTGTAAGGTAGATACCCCGATGTCAGGCATTGGTCAGGTACCTACTACCTCTTCTCATAAAGTGAGCATTGAGCTACGTCCAGTAGGTAAACCAGATCCAGTATATTTTACCGAAGCTGTCACACTAGAGCGTATTTGCGGTGACATGCCAACCCACCAAATCACTACTCAATATCGTCACCTATCGAATATTGTGTTAGCTGATAATCGTTATAACCAACCTCGTCCAATTGATATTTTAATAGGCGGTGAGTTGTTTCCCAAGTTTCTTCTTTCAGGCAAATTAGAAGGAGATGAAATGGCTCCGACAGCCGTAAATACCGTATTCGGTTGGATTTTAATGGGAAGAGTCTTGTCTGCTAACTCGAGCAATCAAATCAATTTACTGTCACATTCATTGTCTGTAATTGATGACACCAGACTGAATTGTGCTGTTCAACAACTTTGGGAGATTGAAAATATATCTAACATTGAGCCATCAAATTTCTCTGCGGACGATCAACGATGTGAAGAGATGTACCAGAACACTCACTCCAGAGAATCCGATGGGCGTTATGTAGTGAATTTACCTTTCCGTAATTCAGAGACACCATCATTCGTCAATTCTTATTCAATTGCCCTGCGGCGATTCTATCATCTTGAAAAGCGCCTGTTAAAAAATCATATTTTTTATAAGGAATACAATGATCATATCATGGAATATTTATCAAGCAATCATATGGAGCTCATTCCTCCCGGTGAATGTCAATCCTCATCTGCATATTATATTCCTCACCACGCAGTCGTGAAACCCGAAAGTCTTACGACAAAACTTCGCGTCGTTTTTGATGCTTCGGCAAAGGATGAGCGAGGTTCTTCATTAAACAACACCTTGTTGACAGGGTGTAAACTACAAACAGATATCGTAGAAATTCTTTTGAGATTTCGTCTTCATGCAATCGTCTTTACGGCGGACATACGTCAAATGTATCGCCAAATAAAAATGACTAAAGGTCATCAAGATTATCAACGTATTCTATTCCGTTGCTCTTCTAATGAACCCATTCGAGAATATCGACTCAAACGAATTGTTTTTGGAATTTCTTCGGCTCTTTTTCTTGCTATTAGAACTATGCATCAATTAGCACAAGATGAGAGAAATTCGTTTCCCCTTGCATCTAGCGTAATAATGAAAGACCTGTATGTTGATGACGTAGTATCGGGCTGTGATTCGCTAGAATCAGCTCGAAGTCTCCAGACACAATTAAACGGTATCATGTCTTCTGGAGGATTTAAGTTGAGAAAATGGTCAAGTAATGAACCACAGTTTCTGAATGCTATACCCGAAGAGCACAGTGCTTCATCACTACAATTCGATTCTAATCGTGATTTTATAAAAATTTTAGGACTTGAATGGAATTCTGTAGAAGATCAATTTATTTATCACATCAATCCGCTTAACTACGGCGAGAGGAAAAGTTATTATACCTCTACGCAAACAGCGCACTAAATTTGGTGAGCGCGCATTTGCGGTCGCAGGCCCTATGGCATGGAATGCTCTCCCAGCAGAGGTGCGAGGCTGTGAAAGTGAAGTGATGTTTCGGAAAAAACTTAAAACCCACTTGTTCTCTAAATCATTTGAATAAATCCGTAGCACGTGACAACAAAATAAATTATTTTAATCAAATTACAAATTTAAAGCTTCAATTAAATTAACTTAACAGTAGAATCACCATGTAAAGCGCCCTTGAGGTATTTTATTACGAAAATGGCGCTATATAAGTTATCCACAATAAATAAATAAATAAATAAACCGATCATGCACAAAACGGACTATGCTCTCAGAGCTAGCCCGTATATTCGACCCCTAGGATTTTTATCGCCTCTAGCATTCTTGGCCAAGTTATTAATACAACGACTTTGGCTGCTCGGGGTCTCTTGGGATAACCCCGTCCCGAGTGACATACATAACCTATGGGTAAGGTACACTACACAATTACCTAATCTTACATAAATCAAAGTAAACCGACGTATAACTAACAACGGATCATGAGAATATCAAGTTCATGGATTCTGTGATAACAGTGAATCTGGTTATGCCGCAGTTGTTTACTTACGCAGTTCGACAGCCAATCATCATCACCAGGTGGCACTTGTATGCGCCAAATCTCGAGTATCACCCGTAAAGCGCATGACGTTACCGCGTTTAGAACTCAGTGCAGCTTCATTATTAGCTGATCTCATGCATTACATTCTTAAAACACATTCAGAAATCAGCAATATAACAAAAGTATATGCATGGTCAGATTCAACTATCGTATTATCTTGGATTCGATCACAATCAACCCGAAATAAGGTTTTTGTTGGAAATCGAATTTCCAACATTCAACGTAAGCTGTCGTGTGCTGAATGGAGGCACGTGCCTACCAGTCAAAACCCAGCTGATTGTGCTAGTCGAGGCTTGTTGCCCGATGACCTGATACATCATCCACTTTGGTGGATGGGCCCCTCATGGCTGAAAATGGAGCTTAACGATTGGCCGAATTTGATAGTTGGTAAATCTAATGACGTAGCAAGAAATATTGAATTAGAAAAACAACCTAACGTACTTGTTAACGACTCAGGTCAGCGTCCATTAGAAGTGCTAATCACACGTTATTCTTCACTTAGAAAAATACAACGTATCGTAGTATACATATTACGTTTCATAAATTCTTCTCTTATAAAATATAAAGCACTTCGTCAACCTACAGATCAGGAAATGCATAAGGCTTTGATGTATCTTGTAAAATCTGTTCAAAACACCGCCTTCATTGGGGAAATTCAGAATCTGAAACTGGGAAAAGATTTACCGAAATCAATTAGAAAATTAAATCCCTTTGTTGACAGTGAAGGTATATTTCGAGTCGGTGGGAGAATAAAATCTTCAGATTTATCATACGACGCAAAACATCCAGCTGTATTGCTTCGAAAACATCTTATCGTATCAGTGCAAACAGAAAGTGGTTTATTCAAAAGACCACTTTTAAAGTTATGCCCTATTCCGGATGAATGAGTATCGAGTTCTCATTCATAATCATCCCTCATTAGACATTGTTTATAATCACTCATCATCACTTATTATCCATATTCAGGTAGTGACAATCGTAATATTCAAACCTTCATCATATCATACATCACATCAGTCGGCATATTTCCTTTAACCGTTAACCAAAACAGAACCATTTACTGGGAATATGCCGTCATATTCCGCAGCGCGGGGGAGTATGTTTCGGATTCATTTTCTTTCCCAATGTACCTACTCCTCTCTGACGGCGAGTCAAGAAAGCAACGCGCGAACACAACAAAAAAACCGTACCGCGAACAACAACGAAAACCGTACCGCGAGCGTGACAGTGATTTCGAATCACCAACATACAAAAACGTGCAAAGTGACCAGTGCAAACGATAACGGTGTCTTTCTGGACCAGTGCCAAAGGGAGGAAACCGTAAGTCCTTACTCCTTTCATTAATTCCAGGATTGACACTCAAAACCATAACGTCAATTAGTTTACCTAAAATCAAACGTTCCCTGTTTTCTTCGAACACGCGTATCGCGAGAAGGCAGCCCTTGTTTACAGTCTCGAGGTCGAAGGTATCGAGCATCCAACAATATAAATACAAATATATATAGATACAAAATAAAAAAGACAAAATTGCAAATCTATTACAATAGTAACAAGTAAATACATATAAGTAACCAAAAATATTAACGAAATACATACATAAATATGAAAAAGCCTTAGGAAAAAGCAAAACATTTTTAAATATAGAGTTAGGTTTAAAAATTATATTGCAAGAGAAAAAATAAATCAGACTCGTTTTATAACTATTAAGTCCAGAACCTAATATATATGCCTTATTCTCATATTGATTACCATATATGTGGCGCCTAGGGATAGACGAGTGCATGTGATAGTCGGTCCTAGAACTTGCAGAACAAAAAGAAGATCTGTGGCGGGTATGTCGACCAGAAACGAAAACACGCCGACTTCAGCAAAACAGGACAGTCAGTGAATGAATTGACCACTTTACAAAGTAAGATTAGGTTTGTTAGAATTTTGAAAAGAAAGAAAAAAAATGTTTTTTAAAAATAGCAAAATAACAATTGATTATAATTAAATAAAGCAGCTGGAATATGTAGTTTAAAATAATATATTTTAGATATTACTTCTGGACGCGCTCGAGTGAATCAGGATGTACACTATAATTGGGCGACCAGACTGGAAAAATATTATCTAAACGACTTATAACCAGGGAGCAAATAAAGTGACTTGAATAGAGTGATATTTTTCAACTTGCTAGTAACCCTGCAAACAAATCTTAACACAATTAGCGCCACATTTGAGATCTTGTTGATATGTTTGATCAATCTAAGTTTATCATCCAAAATTACACCTAGATCCCTAATGAAATCAACTGTTCAATTGTTGCGTGGTTAAAAAAATAGTAAAAATTTAAGGTCTCTTACTTCTAAAAAAGGAAATAACCTGTCTTCCATCATTTTTTTAGTTCAAGGGTGCGATTTTTGACAGAGTGGCCGTAAAATATTCTTTAACTTATGCCTACCGGAGATGGGTCCGATAAGACTCATCGTAAATGATCGATTATGTGAAAAGTATTTGTTATACATTATTTTCCTTAACTGAATTATGAAAACTTGCACACAGAACTTTACCACACATCTTTTCATGATTTACAGCATATTGTGATGAAATAATGATAGAACATTACCCACAGAATGCCTATAAGGCAGCATCTAAAACTGGATCTGCCCAACAACGCCACGCACGTATTTTTTTGAGCCAGTGGGTTTTATGAGTTAAACTGCAATTATTCCTGGAATGGCACCTGAAGCGAAGGACTGATGACCTCACTGTCATCTAACATATGATTTATTCTAGCAACATTTGGCTTGGGAATTCAGTGCCCTATGCCCCACTAAAAAAAACTGTTATTGAAAATTGCTTTTAATTTAATGCAGTAAGTAAAATAACCTCGAGGACTTGTAAATTACGAAAGTTACTTTGTTCACTTCGACGTGTTTACGAAAGCTTCCAAACCGAATTAAATAATAAGCGCACTGGTAATTATAATAAAATAGCAAAATTGTAATTAATTCAAATTCTAGTTTTGTTTTCTTAAGTAGGTAAAGTTTCGAAAGTTCTTGGGAGAAATTTCGTTGCTAGGTATTACCATAAAACTTTGTCAGGCGAAAACCATCGTATGTAACTTAATGGAAAATCAATATTTGCAGTCTGATAATTTATCAATACTTGTCGGTGGCTAGACCAATGTTTTCGTTTATTTCAAATTTTATTCCAACTGTTTTTTTAGTACTGTATCGGTTTGAACAAAATTTAAATCGAATGGACAGCGAAAAAACATCTACAAAGTTTTACGGTGGGATAGAGGAAGACCGAGAAAGACGTTGCGTGATCGAATCCGACAAATACTTGTAGATGGACATGCCAAAAGTCGGAATAATCGGCGCACGTGCATGATAAAGTGTACGAATGTAGAGAAAGCGAGGTCTGCATGCAATGACAGAATTACGTTCTTTTCTATCTGCCTACTCCTACGGGGAATTGGTTTGAAGGTTTGTTTTGTTTTTGATTGAAGATACATAAAAGAAAAGACCGATATTTTAAATAGAAGTCTACACATTTACAAGCCATCGACCGCTTTGGTTGATCGCTTTACGAACATTCTTTCATTTATTCTCGAACATCTGCATCTAGACATTTTTCGTCTTCTTTTCGATTTTTCTTAAACTTTTTTTTCTTCTACTTCCTTCATATTGACTTATGTGGTCTGTTCTCTAGAAGGCTGTTGCTCCTGTAAGCTGGATTTTCAGTTGTCCTTTCATTTTTTGGGATTTGAAGGGTCTTCCACCAGGACGAGTTCCGTGCGGCTGATGATGCAGCGTAATATAAGGGAGTCTAGTAGTGTCAATTCTTTAGGCATAACCGTACCAGTTCCTCCTTCGTCGTTTACTTCATCTTAAGATGTCCTCAGCCACACATATCTCTCTTATTCTGGTGTCCCTTGGAGTTTTGCTCGCTATCATTCTCAGCGCCTTCATCTCGAAAGTGCTCAATACTTCTTTGTCTCACGCATGCTTTATGAAGAGAATTAATTTTTAATAAAGCCACATGTTTTATCGATATAGAATATTGCATTGCGTCACAATAAGTTGAAAATGGGAGAAAAAATCATTTTCTCGCCACTTAAATCCAATTCGCGAACACCGTGCCTGGAATTATTTTTTTTAATCTTAAACCAGCCGTTACTCGCTTTAAAGGGTGAACAACCAAGATTGTGAGCTAAAGTTTTAGCTTTTTTACAAAGAATCGGACCGTTGGCGTTGCTGCAAAAACCACTTGAAAACGGCTTCTTAAATATTTGTTGGTTGCTGCCTTTATTGATTTTCTTGAAGAACTTCCATCTTTGTTTTCAAGCACAGACACGAAGCTGAAAAGTGAAGGTTTTCTCTTTTTATTGTCTGAAATCATTGAGTATCCAACGCCATACTTCTCAGCTGACTGTAGACCCATAACTCCTTAATTTTTTGAAATTTTGAAAGCAATTCGGATTGCCAGAGATCGGATAATTGAAGTTCTACTGTACAGCGTATTTCGATCATCTGTTACATGAAGGTATGGTGATCAGTATAACACTTCAGTTACCAGTCCGGGGACGGTGAAATGTTGCAAATTTAAATAGTTTTTAAAACAAATATTTCACGTCAACCCTGCCAGGAACCGAACCGAGGACCTCAAACATGGTAGGCAAAAAAAATAATTTACTTACGGCTACTCAACAAGGCTGACTTATCCTCACTCTATTCTTTTATTTAGGATTTTTACCTGAGAGTTACCATCGAGTCGAAAACACCCGTACAAGGTTCTAGTTCTATTTCGGATACAGTATTGTATTTTTTATCCTCCCGGATGCAGACAAAAACGTGTTTAAATTTGAAATAAAATACGTATTTAGTTCAAACGAATTTGAAATAGATAAATGATTTTTTGAGAGGCTCCTTAGCATTTAGGGTGTAATAGTGGTAATAAAGCCCAGGGGCCAGGCCGACAGCCGTTACGGCCGTGGGAGACAGGGGGGGTGTAATGTCACCAAAGTTTGGTGAAATTTTTACTGCAGATTTCGGAAAGAGTCCTAATTACCCCATTCCGCGCTCGAAATGGTCCATTTGCGCTGCCGTAATGTGATCAGGTCTACGCTGATGAGTATGAAAGACGAAGAAGTTACGAATAACACTCATTAGCACTTTTGACGCAGTAGGAATCCGAAGCTCTTCAGAAAAAAGTTTACAGAAAACTATTTTTCATTTACTTTATTTCTATTTTCAAATTGTATTCAAAGAAACGGCACTTTGTGCCATTTAAGCAGTTTTTTCCAAATACGTTTTTATATAATATTATCATCATTATTCCATTTTCATATCTAATGGTACATTAGGCACTGCATTGGTGCAACAATCACAGAGTACCATGATTAAAAAAAATTGTAACGTGTAGGTTAGATGATCAGTCTTACGCTTCAGGTACCAGTCCAGAGACTATGAAATATTCTAGTGTGAAAACACCCTTTTAAATAAATATTTCATATCAACCATGTCAGGAATCAAAACTAAGACCTATTGCATGGTAGGTATTCGAGCTGACCATTACACCATTTTATATAATATTATGACAAGAGAATGGATACATTTAAATATTATTGGTCTTGTCGTAATATTATAATGTATATAATCGGTTGATGATGCCAAAAAGATAACCAGAAATCATTTTTAAAATATAAATTATACAAATTAAGATTCACACATAATCAAATATACAAAATAATGATATCATTAAAATTAACAAAATAAAAGTAAAATATGGTAGTATTTAAAAAACAAAAACAAAATAAGAGTACCATTGAAATCAACAGAAAAAGAATTTAGATATAAAAACCTTAAATGCATGTACATATATATAGTTGGATAATTTATATAGCGCCTGCGGATTGTGGCACCTCACTAGGGCCCAAAACAGCAAAATTCAGAGTTTTAAGAATAGGTGTCACAGAAGAATATCGGGTGTGCGATGGTTTAACTTTGTGAGGAATAAAGAAATAAGAAAACGGACACAGCAAACTCTAGTGACAACTGTCGTCAAGCAGAGGCGACTTTACAAGGCATCAGGTTTTTGGCGTCCTGGACGTTCACTGCTGACTGTTCGTCAGCATTTTATTTTAGAACTTCGTTTGCAAAGGAACTGGCAGCCGATGGAGATGCATGGAGGCTCTTTGTGGATACCAAATGCTCCAACATGGAATGATGATAACGATGACTTTTGCGAAAATTGCCTCAAGGGTGCTGTACAATAAATCAATATCCCAGCACGTCTTGCAGCTACAGAGTACATGGACGGTTGGGACTCCGGGATGAATATGTACATATTCAATTTGAACGAAATACAATAACTGATATCAAATTTTCGGCTGTGTTTATTTAATTATACACGAATATATACTTCAATCTGGCAAAAGCAAAGCATTGTCGGGTTTGGCTTGTAATGTATAAAAAATATTTGAACCGAATCGACAACAATTTGAAACTTACACCGCGTAAATTTTCGAGCAAAAAATAAATGTTTAAAATTTCCCGGCGGGATATTTTCCCTTCACGCAAACTTTCAATTTGCACCCCGCACAAGTTTCGTTCAGAAATTCTGCGTTTGAGTTTTTCTAGTTTCCAGTGGTAACTTCGCCGGCGTTTTTTTCCATCGGATCATTAAAATTGCACAAAATGCACTTGTATCGCGCAAACTGCATACTGCACACCGCGCTATGAACTCTTGAATGTTTCAATTTTCCACCCGGCGCACATAAAGTGCATTTATATACGATATTAGGTAACGGTGGGGCAAATGGACGTCTTTGTTTGAATTTTTTATATTTATGGAAAGGGGTGTTTATTATTTATTTATTTATTTTACAGAAATATACAGTCAACAAAGATAAAATTAAATAATAAATATAAGGTTGAAATACAGACCAGCGAAATTTCTTTATATAAAAATCATTCATATTGAATTATGGTACATTTTTAAATGAGTGCGTGCATATATATATAAGGGTGTGTTTGTGTGGATTGGCACGAGAGTAAGTGTACAGGGTGAGGATGTGTGTATTTGTGTGACAGTAAGTGTTCGGATGGGTGTTAGCGTTTGCATCATTAAAAATATAATAATTATAATCACATATATCACATACTGCCGTCGTAAGTCTTGCCGCCACCCGCCATGCGTCAAAACTCTGATATAACTTTGTATGCAAACAGGCAACTCTAGCAATTCGATTTACAGTAAAAAGGAAATACTTTTAAGAAGTTTAAATGCATTTATCGTATTATAATCTTATTTTATCGGAGTCCATGAAAAGGTTTTTTTTATAAAATGTACAGACCAGTTACAGAACTGGCCCGCGGAGTGTGGCAGAAACGGGCATTTTCGTGAAATTTTACGCAAATTCCTAGATTAACTTTAAATCATTTGAATTTTAAGATTTCAATCACCGTGTACATGAGATATCAGACAAAACTTAACAAAAGACTTAGATAACCTTTACACGTTTAAAATATTACGTCTAACAAAAGAATATGAATTTAAAAAAGAAAAATGATGTTGTTTACAAATAAATTTTCAAATAAAAAAAGGATTCACCTAACTATACGCATAGAATCAGGATCTGTCTTCGTTGCTTCCAGATCCTTTTCGTCCGCTCTTTCATTTTATTTTATTTTAAATTTATTTTAGTTTTGCACCACAACAGGCCAGGAGGCCCAATTACAGTAATAAATTACATCACAAAATACCCAGGCTTGAGAAAAATCACATGGAATTTTACTGTTCTCACTGGGAATCGAACCCGGAACCTTCCGTGAATGAGTCAAGCGTCTTGACCACTACACCACGGAGGCCGCCAATAATAATATGTTTGTTTTACATTTCAATTTTCAAACAATCGAATGCCCGCAAATAAGTGATTACTCACCTACTTACCTTACTTTACTTTACTTTACTTTCTTACGATAGTTACATAAAAAAATCATAAACATGTTACTGGAAATATGGATAGAATTAAAAGCCATTTAAAAAAAAACAGAATCGCAAAATTGCATTTCGTTTAAAGGTTTAAAAACGGATGAAATTATTTTATTTTATTTTATGTTGTTTTATTTTATTTTATTTCATTTCATTTCATTTTATTTTATTTTATTTTATTTTATTTTATTTTATTTTATTTTATTTTATTTTATTTTATTTTATTTTATTTTATTTTATTTTACTTTATTTTATTTTATTTTATTTTATTTTATTTTATTTTATTTTATTTTATTTTATTTTATTTTATTTTATTTTATTTTATTTTATTTTATTTTATTTTATTTTATTTTATTTTATTTTATTTTATTTTATTTTGTTTTATTTTATTTTATTTTATTTTATTTTATTTTATTTTATTTTATTTTATTTTATTTTATTTTATTTTATTTTATTTTATTTTATTTTATTTTATTTATTTTTATTTTATTTATAGGAAACCAACAATTCCATATGTATAGTTAACAACAGATACATAGTATAAACATATTTTAAAGTATACAAAGTAAGTTAAGAAAATATATAAAAAATTATAAAGAATGAAAAGAGTTTGAATAAATTGAAAAATAAATATTATGTTTACCGTAAGATATACATAAATAGAAATGTAATTAAAGTAAATATCAATATAAGTTTTTTTACTCATTATAATAACATGACCTAACTTAAGAAAGGAAGAAATAAATTTTTAAAAAACTAACGTCCTTATTTTACTTTTTTGTCCATTTTTTGCTTTTAAAATACATAATTCTCTTGGATTACACTACTTGAATCGGCCTTTTTTGCATTTTAAGCTTAAGATGTTCGTTGTCCGCGAGCCCTTAGAACAACCGTGACAAATTAAAATAACGTCCTATGGCTACGAGCGACTTTAAGCATTTATTTTACTTAAGGCCTGTCCGATTGCCCCCGTGTCCGTTAACCCCGCTCGCCTGCAACACGGTTAAATTAAAAGCATATAATCGCAAAGCCTTTTGTGGAAAAACTTGCTTTTATAAAAGGCATTCTGAACATTTTGTTCATGTCAGTTTTTTGTAGATTTTACTATTAAAGTGGCAAGTTTATTAAAGATGCACATACACATACATACAAATAATACACACACATACTTGAAGGGTTCGTTGAAACTTGAATATCTCTCGCGCCATTTGTCTTATCAGAGTGAGATTAGAAACAGTTTGTCATTAATATTGTAAGGAAGCATGTTAAGCTGAATGTATTTCTAAGGGTTGAAATTTCAAACAATGTAGGCTTAACATAAACGAAAGCTAAGGATTTTCTCACAACTACTCTTGGATCAGTTGACTTCGACTGACCCTAGGATTATATTTAAGTGAATTTAGTCAAACTTAATTTAAAATGTCCTCTAAGAATCATCGTCAAATATTGTTTGTTTTAATCAGTGCATCTCATACAACTTAAATGTACAAATTAAAACAAATTACTGAAACAAAAATTTGTTTTTACCCAAAAAAACTTGAAATAGGTCTAGCTTGCTTCACTGCCGGCAAAGAATTGCGGCTAATCAATTGTTTATCGTGTTGCTGATGTAGCTTATTTTAATAATATTTTTTGAGACAAAGGTTTTGCAGTCACAGTGGACTGCCTTGATGGTCAAATAATGTATTTCTTGATAAATTTATTATTATTTGCAAATATACTCATTAAGCCAAGATGTAAAAGTAGGTAATAAAATATATAAATAGACATTTTAATTAATTCAGTATCTAAAATGTTTTTAAGCAAAATCTGTTGAAATAATTTTAGTTAATTACTTAGAAGTAAGGTTAAATTTATTTTTGTACAATTAAAACTTTCAAAGTAAAATTACGAGGAAACGGGGTGATGGTTTGTTTGCAGAATATACATTTAATCACGAAATCCTTTTTTTGTACTATTTTGAAGTCAAACCTTTAAAGGTTACCTCAGAATTCGGTTGATGTACTGTAACAATTTTGTTTTTATTAGTTTTGTTTATAAAACTTAGGATAACCATTTAATAAATTTAAAAATGATTTATTATTATTAAAAAATATTCCTATTCGACTGTTCTAGTTTTAATGTGGTTTTCTGGTTTCTGGCGGTAACAGACCTTCAACGGAGAAAGCTTTGAACTAAAAAATAGCAAAGTAACTTTTGGTTGAGGCACTTTAACTGTTAGCAAACTCTGAACTATGATGCATTTCAGGGCACTCCTGAAACTATGGTACTTCCTACGTAGGTACATAACCATTAATTGGTCCAGCAAATTACCGGAGGGCGAGCAATTAATATTTCTAAATTAAAACTACCTAGAATCGGTATTGAGTTGTTTTTATGGCACATTTTATTTGATTGCTGAACAGTCTCGGACGTCCAGAATGTCAAGAACCTTACGCTTTGTCAATCTTATTCGTATAAACCTATTCCCGTATTTTCTACCTGGATTTTAGCGCTAGAGCATACACATTTAACATACTATTGTTTTGTTTATTTTTATAAATAGTTTCTCATGAGAACTGGAACCATCCATTTTTGTTTAAAAGCACCCAGCTTTTTCCGCCGTCTTATTACGCATACAATAATCGTTTTGAAACAGGCAAAATTTAACGACACAGAAAATTTCATTCTGAGACTTTTAAAAAAAAGTCAGTTTTGCGGTGCGAAAATCGGGAATAGGAGACCTTAATTTTGTCGATTTAGTAAGGTATAACCAGTCCGACGCTCAGTCGTCCTTTTCACACAGTATTGGGGAGGCATCTGCAAGAGAGTGATAGAAAAACTATGTTCAAATATCTCTTCATCTCAGCTTCTCCACCGCATATTCTCGTGAAGTCTCTCAGGCGGCATCTTCATGGTGACATTGAGGGGAGACCTTTAAGCCCACCATCCACCCGCAGCTGTTATAGAGTCCCGGGGGACTCTCTGTCAGCTGCGTATAGAGGAAAGTTATTATAAATATTCCTAAGGAATACAAACTCTATGCAGATTAAGGAGGGGGGAGGAGGACGTATGGACAGAGGCCAACATGTCGTCTCCACCCCTCAGAAACCCCTCAATGCCTCTGTTTTTTTTATTCAAAAAAATATGTTAACAAACATTTTACATAAATAAACGTATCCAAATATACAAAAACATTTTCTTAAAACTATAGTAACATAACAAACATAACTTACACAAAACATAAGTAAAAACATTAAAATTTACAATAACATAACGACTTTGGATAATGAAGAACTCCCTGGGTGGTCAGAGACAGAGGATCCGAATACCACCCCCGTAAGGGGAGGACAAAACAAAAGAACATGTGCGTTCCGCTCGAAAGGAAGCACAGTCCCAACTGAATGAGCATCCCACAGGAACAGTTGCCTGTTCCACCATATTTTACCCACCTAGGCGTCCACGCATCTGAGCAGCTCCCAAGTCCAGACAAACTGACGGAAGAGTGCAAAATTCGTACTGTTGGCCATCAGATCCACATTCCACGCTGGTCGCAAGACTCCTGTCAGACCATTAAGCGTCTCAGATGTGTTCGGCCGATTGATGGTTATCTCCGCAAGCACAGCTCGAGACAGGGGCAAGTCCAAGTTTATGAAGCTTGTCTCTAAACTCCCCATGTCCCGAAACCATTTGTGCAGTACGATGGTCAAACACCAAGAACTAACTACACATCCTGTGTCTGATGAAAGGTAAAAAAGACCACGTCCATCTCCCCTACATGCCATGTCCTATCTATTCTGCTATTGATTGAGAGTTACGCCTCGCATAATAGCACATAGTACGTTAAATCTTGTCTCGGAAGGGCGCAGCTCGACACCAAAGTATTCCATATTCTCTCCTCTCCTCACAGAGCATTTTACTACTGCCTCTCTTATCTCAAAATCTATTGGGAGAACTCCTGCAAGCGCAGAAAGAGTCTCAGACGCCACAGTCCGATATGCTCTTGTCAGTGCCAGCAGAGGAACCCTCTGTCCACTAAGAAGTGCTAGTCGAGCCATTCCGATATTCAAATCTTCATGGTGACAGTTGTCACAAATAGTATCTCGATTATATTTATATTACGTGTAATATAAGTGATCAGTCTTCTCTTGATGACTGTTTTTGGATTTCGCCGCGTCCGATCTCTTATTTTTTCATTCCTCACAGAGACAAACAACCGCGCACTCTAGATTCTTACGAGACACATATTCTTAAAACTCAATATTTCGCTGAATTATGGGTGTTTTGTACCGTAATTCTCAACTGTAATAGGGAAATAGCACATACTACGAATACCGATAAAAATATATGAAATGGATTTTGAATAACCATAGTATTTTCGAAATCAATATGGATATTGTGGCGAAATATTTTTATACATAAAAGTAAAAAAAGATATTTAATAAAAATACTCAACTACACAAACAATGTTAAAAGAACATCAAAACCACAATAAACGTTAAAAATATTGCAATTATTCAAAGAGCTTTAAAACGAGATAGAAAAATATTTGAGAAAATCAACCCGTAGAATAAAGAAAGGCTCTCTAACAATGGATCGTTCACCAATCGCTACCAGTTTATAAAAAAATCACCATTAAAAGAACAATGCGATGGCTGTATCGTCGGCGTAGGTACATAATGCATATTAGTATTGACTGGGTCTACGTTCATGGCACACGAAAGGAATGCGCTAGTGTTATAGGTTTCCAATCTGGACAAAAATTTGAGTCTCTAGACTAAGAAGTTTAGAGACTTTTCGAGACTATTTGATACTATCGATAGTTGGTATAAAAAAAACAGA